>NC_026148.1:14258435-14297914 GCF_000512975.1 Sesamum indicum | reverse complement strand
AAAACTTCTTTTATTATTTAATTTTCTAACATTTAGAAAATAGAAAATACTCAACTATTTAATAATAAATTATTATAACTAAACAAAAATAAAATTGACATTGATATTATATAAATACAAAACATTATAAATTATACGACTAGAAATAATCATTTCATTAACAAAGAAAATATAAACTATATATTTAAATTAATATTCGACCAGCATGGGTGTGTATATATATTATTTTTATTCAAAAGTTAAGGTAATAATTCATTATTTATTTTTATTGTATAAAAAAATTATCTATTAAATTTTTATTTTGGACTAAATTAATGTGTACTATTTATAAAAGCATTTAAAAAAATTTAAAGCAAAATATATCAAGAAATAACAACTTATTTGATTCTAATAGTATCATGTCCATTTTAGTCATTTTACCAATAAAAGACATTATCTTTAATTAATATATGACTATTTTTAAGTAAATATATAACTTTCTTTGGACCATAATTTTCATTATTACATAAAAAATTATCAAACATTTTCTAACATGAACATATTTTCATTCTAACACGTTTATTAGTATAAAAGTAGTGAAATATATTTTGTCATTCAAACTATACCCGTCTTCGTATATAGAAGGGAGGTAAATTGCATTATTTTTTAAATTACAAGGGGGTAAATTGTATTTTATTTTTTCACAGGGACTTTTTTGCACTTTTCCATTAACACAAAGGGGGTGAATTGTATTTAACCCCATTTTTATACTTCGTTATCTAAATTTTTTTGTATGTCAACTTACTATTTTAATTTTATGAAATTTGCACTTTGCCATATATAATATTTTTTAGGTTAATTTTTCTATCGAAAAAAAAGCATCACATGCAGTGTATATGTGATAGTTAAGGGCAACATGATGTGATAGTTTTACATATGCACTACATGTTATGTTTTTACCGAACCAAAAAGTTTATATATGGTAAAATGCAAATTTTGCAAAGTTAAGATGGTAAATCTATGCAAAAGAATTTTAAGTGACAAAATATAAAACTGACATAATTAAAAAAATACCGAATAAAAGTAGACTCCCTGTAATTTGAAAAATAAATCCAGTACCCCTGAGATTTGCTTTCGTCTAGTAATAAGTCTCTTCGGTAGTCAAAATCCACTAAATTTGTCGATATTGACAAAAATACCAAATAAAAATATATATTTGTCTCCGACTAACGTATTACTGATTTATTGCAGTCAAATAAATCTTCTTATGATCAAATTACCCTTGTACATCTTCACATGCTAACATTATAAGGGTAGTTTAGCCCAAAAAAAATTATTTAATCTGTAATAAGTTAGTAATACGTTAATCGGGGAAAACATGAATATTTTATTCGATTTTTCGTCAATAATAACAAATTTAGTGAATTTTAACTAACGAATAGACCTATTTATTAGATAAAAATAAACTTTAAAAATACTAAATATAATTTTTTACATTATAAATAATTTATATATAATTACACCATGGAATTATCCCTTTTATATATATCCACATAAAAGGAAGTGGGGATGACATCATATGTTAATTGCAACTGGTGCACAAATGGTTTTGGTACGCAGAGGTTTCTTAACGGATGGGCAATGAATTCCTTTACTTGTACTCATAATGTTTCTCTCTCTCTCTCTCTCTCTCTCTATATATATATATATATATTACTCTCTACACTCTACACTCCGCCTTTTATTTGTTTTTCTTGCATGTTGACTCACATGCACCTGTCCCTTTCACATCTCACCTCCCTTCACTACTTTTCAATTTTCTTTTTTTCTGAAAAAAAATAAAAGCAATGATTATTTAATTGGAAAAAATTACAATTTACTCCCTATAATATGTAAAATGTGTAAAAAACTCCATGTAAAAAAATTAAGAAATTATCCCATATATTTTAAAAAAATATTTTTTTTTCACAGGGAGGTAAATTGCATTTATTCCTTATATGATTACATCAATATCGATAAAGTATAAATTACAGTCACCTCATATAAAGTTTGATATAATTATAAATATATCCTCATTATTTGATAAATTATAAATTACTCATGTGAGGAAGTGTATATTCACCGTTATAGGGGTAGTTTAGTTGAAAAAAATTATTTGACCTGCAATAAGTCATAAGTTAATATCAATAAATTAGATAAATTTTGACTAACTAATGGACTTATTTATTAGACAGAAACAAATTTCATTGGTGCTAGATGTAATTTCTCAAACTACAGGGGGTCTACATGTAATTACATCAAAAATTTTAGGGAGGAAAGTGTAATTATTCTTAATTATAAATATATCCTCGTTATTTGACAAATTACAAATACTCCCTGATTTTAATGTTCTTCTAACAACGAGTTCATTCTGTTAGGTTTTCATCCAATTTTTTTAGTAAATTGTTCAAAATGGCTTAATGAATTATGAATTAGAATTTAATATAGTTTTTAAATTTTTTTAAAAAAATTATGAACTAATATTCTCATTGGATTATTTACTTTATCCACTCTCAAATTTCTTATATTTTTTCAAATATTTATATTTTTTTAAATAAAAGTACGAGTAAAACAGTAATTTTTACCTCACCATCTAAGAACTACATAATTGTTTTTCCATTTGAGGAGGTATTACTATTTTCTCAAACAACGATGAAAATAGTTGTAATTTACGCCTATCAATAAATTGAAAACCACATCTCTTCTATCAATAAACTCACATCAAAAAAAGTCTATATTAAGTGAGACAAATATCAATTACGACAAATTCACATTAAGTGAGACAAGTACCGTTATTGCTGAGTTTTCTTTCTTTATTTCAATTATTTATGACTTAGAATTTCTCTTCATCAAGGCATACCAAAAGGATCGAGCAAATGACTCAATTGTGACACTTTATTCTTATAATAATATCTGGGGTCGAGTTTGAGAAGAATTTTTAAAATAAACAAAAGAAGAAATAATAAAAAATTGACTTTATATGACATACTCGATATGTGTATAAATGTATTCAAATTATAAATAATTAAATCTTAATACTAATTCTTTATTCATAAATATAATAACACTTAATTAATTTTGCATTTCACTGGTTAAAATACTATGTATAAAAAAAATGTTCTAAAAAATAAACATATAGTTCTTGGAGTAAAGTAGTATGCTTTAACTTTTTGAAATTGGGCATCCTTTCTAATAATAATAATTAAAAATTACAATTAGCTATTAGTTTTCTTGCCTTATAAAAAGCTGGGGAACTTTATTGTAATTGTGAGGCATCACTCATAACTAAAGGGACTTGAAATTTACACTTTGATTCACTCCCCTTTTTTATTAATTTAAAAAAAATTATGGTTAAGAATATAAATTGTGACGAGTACTGATTAATTATGTGCATTTGTACAATAATTATTAATTGTTGTTTTTTCAGACGAGGGTAAAATTTATAG
This sequence comes from Sesamum indicum, assembly GCF_000512975.1. Lineage (NCBI taxonomy): Eukaryota > Viridiplantae > Streptophyta > Magnoliopsida > Lamiales > Pedaliaceae > Sesamum > Sesamum indicum. Next base: position 14,294,450 of record NC_026148.1, on the reverse strand, counting down.
TCATAGCTAAAAATTATTGGCAAATATTTATTTTTACCATAATCAATAAATGACTCGTATTATCCTTCTAAATAAATATTTTTTAATAAAAAAATTATAATGTATAGTATGAAGTATTCTTTATACGTGCACGTAGAACGCGACGAAGTATAAATTCATTTTTATAATTTTTCAAAATACTCTTTTTTTGTTTTTTTTTAACGATTTTAATCAATTAAAAAAATAACATTTTTATTCTTGTGTATGGGGTTCTAGGCAGTCTTGACTCGTAATGATGATTGAAGTCGAAATTATTTAAATTTTTTTAGAAGAAAAAGAAAAAAAAATTAAGCCCGTCGATGTTCGACTAGACTAAATTTTTAAAAAAATTACCTATTTTTTTTTTAAATAATAACTAAAAAAAAGAAATTCATAAAAAAAGAGAGGGAAGCAAAAACATGTTACAAGTAAAAGTAGGAAAAAGAAATGGATCATTCCCATGAGAAAAATGCAATGACTGCATGCCTCACTATTATAGTTGAGTCATGTTTGGCAGAGGCAGTCACATGGAGTTTTTAAGTGACTTTGGCCCCTCAACACTGCAACCTCCTGTTTGGACTACCCCTTTCTTTTTCTTTCTACCAAGATAATTACATCTGCACTCCCTCATTTCTAATTAATTTACATAAATTATCCATGTCTTTTATAAAATTACACATACAATCATAAAAACGTTAGTATTATGTACACAGACCACCCCTGTTTTTTGATAAATTACACATACACCATACAAAAACGTCTATATCACCACACAAACTACCCCTGATTTCAGGCTGTCGTCAACGGTTTCTTTATGTACGTAAAAGATACAGATGAATTTGTATAAATAAATTATAGATTAGGGGTATAAATATAAATATTCTTCCTTTTTTTTAGATGAGCTAAAAGTGATTTTCCTCCCAAAGAACTGTAGCAGATAGCTTAAGCAATCTGATAAGCACCACTATTTATGTCATGTGCATATTCTCACATGGAAAATGCTAAAGTTTTGTTTGTTTTGCAAGTAAAGTCAGGAAATGCTGCTTACTTAACCAAAATAACTTTTATAGTTTCAAGAAAAATATGAGAAGAGAAGAGGGTCAAATTTGATTTCTTGCTGCCAACAAAAACAACAACCAATCACAACCTTTCTTCTTAATATTATCAATAACTTTTAGGGGGTTTCAAAGTGCTTATCATTATTAGAGGTGTGTTCTCAACTACTTTTATTTTTAGGGTGAAAATAAGTTGCATAAAAAGTTATAAGTTAAATAACAGTAAAAGTGGATCGAAGTTCGAAAATAAAAGTGCAAAAATTTAGAGTCGGAGTGTTTAAAAAATTAGTTTAATATATATAATTTAATCAAGAAACGGCAGAAATAGATACGGAGTTGCTTATAGCTTTTTATAGTAAATCAGCTTAATGTAAGTAGTTTAAAAGTGAAAACTTTAAATGAAAAATATTGTTTTCGATTTATTTATAATAGTAAGTTGATAAATGCTTATCTTAAATCCGACGGTGATCATCAATAATATGTTGTGCCCGATTCATTAAAAAATTCGACTCATTTAAAAATTTTAAATATACATAAAAAGGGTTTTTATTTTAAATAAGTAAAAACTTAAATAAAACACAATCCACCATAGTAGCCAAATAAATCATTTCCCCAAAATAAAGGCATCCCATCCCAACAACTACTTGAGATGGATTTTATTAGCAATGTCTTTCCAACAAATGTTTGCACAAAATTTAATTTCACAAACAATAATAACACAAAATGACTTTTATTATTTTATAGATGTTTGAAAATAATTTTAAAAATATCAAATGTAATCTATAATACAAGATCGAAAAAAAACCCACAAATCGAAAAAAATAAATATCACACACGCGTCATCCAAAATGAAATAAATCAAGAAGGGCAATTTCGATTACCATTTTAATCAAACAAATAAATGAAAAATAAAAAGGAAATTATCTATCAAAATGTCCAAAAATAATTATAAATCACTAATTTCCTATAAAAAATAAAGAGGACAAAGAGAACTCCGAGACCTATACAATAAATAGTCCAACACTAATATGAAGTCGTCACTAATATTTAGTTGAGTTGACATTATCTCTTTTAAATAAAGCAGGCATTAAATTTTAATTCAAAATTTATTATTTCCACCCTTATTGTAATAAAAAAAATTAATTTAAGAGATTTTGAGTTCTAATCCAAAATTTCGTAATTGTAATAGGTGGTGGTGTATTTTCAACATATTGTCACAATTAGAAAAAAGAAGAAAGAGAAATGAAGCAAACAAAACAAAATACTAAGTGTTGATTAATAAAACAATTCAAAAATAAAATGAAAATAAGAATTGGCAGTCGTTATCCTCGAGGGGAAGCAAATGGCCAAATATCCAAGAATGAGAGAGAGAGAGAGAGAGAGAGAGAGAGAGAGAGTAGGCAGATTAGAGGCTTGTTCCAAAAGTAAGCAGAAAAGAGTAATTTATAGCCCAAAAACTCATCAAAGATTACCAGCAGGAAAAGAAAACAATGAGAAACAGCTAAGCCTAACACACTGCTCTCTCCCCCTTCTCTTTTCTTTCTTTTTCATTGATTTTCGATTTCCGTGTCAAGCAAGCATCCATACCACACACCACACTCCCTTCCCCTACCCCATTTCATTTCTTAACCCATGGGCAAAAGCCAAATCCCAACTCCTCTCATCAATAAAATCCCATTTTTCATTTCGTTTCGCTGCTTGATAAAGCCTTTTCTTGCCTTCTAATCTTTACTTCTAACCCACCTCCTGTTTGTTACTTTTTTCCTGGGTTATTTTCCATCGGGGATTTTTTCTTTGATGTGTTGAGTTTTGTGGGAGCATCAAGAATCGTGTGGAGTTTTGGTTTTTCTTGGTGGGTTTGTCTTAATTGTTGATTTGGGTGTGGAAATGGGACAGGAGGTGGTGGTGGCGGCTGTGGGCTCGGCGGCTCCGCCGGTGGGGATGGGAGCACCTCCGCCGACCTCTCTGGCACCCGGGTTCAGGTTTCATCCGACGGACGAGGAGTTGGTGAGGTATTATTTGAGGAGGAAAGCTTGTGGGAAGCCTTTCCGGTTCCAAGCTGTTACTGAAATCGATGTGTACAAATCTGAGCCTTGGGAGCTTGCTGGTATGTAAAGATAAAGTCTTTTAACATGCTTAAATGAACTTGACTCAGATTCCTCTGTCTCTCTATTTCTTTCTTTTTTTAAATATTTTTTTGTTGCATGAAAAGATTCAGTCTTTTGGTTGATAGATGTGGTTTTCATTTGTAAAGGTATAGTTTTAAGATTTTTATTTTATTTTTTAATTTTTTGGTTTTTGCCTTTTCATGTTGATTGTTTGGAGCTTAGCTTGTTTATTTTCCCTGTTGTTCTGCTGTGTAATTTTCTTTTTCCCTTTTGATTGTTTGTTTTCCTGTGTAGCTTGCTTATCTATTTGTAATATTTGGATTTGCTGATATAGGTGTGTGAATTTATAGCTGATATCATTACATTTGAGACTGGTAGGCAGTGAGGACTTCTATTTTAGTATCTATGGAGTAAAATGCTATGAAGTGAAGTGCAAGAAAATAGACATTTTTATGGGTAATAGGAAAGAATTATAGTTCAAGATGAGATTTTTATATCCTGTTTATGTTTCATAGAAGAACTTAGGAAAGAACGTAGTAACTAACAGATGGAAATAGATGTAGATGCGTGTGTTTATACAAGATAATGGTGCTTGTGTAAAATGGGTGATAAGAGATTTAAGCAGAACATCTTGTTGTGTTAATTTTGCATTTATGTCTGTTGGCGTGATTCCTTCACGTGCCATTGGGTTTATCGGTGTTCGCTTGTAAATATTATGTTTTCTTTTTGTTTTTGTTTCTCACTATGTCTTGTGCATTGGCTGTTTGCTAATTATTGGTCTTCTGATGTGCTTGTTTGCCTTGAAAAAGACTACTCGTCGCTGAAGAGTAGAGATCTAGAATGGTACTTCTTCAGCCCTGTGGATAGGAAGTATGGCAATGGGTCTCGGCTGAATCGTGCCACTGGAAAAGGATATTGGAAAGCCACTGGGAAGGATAGAGCGGTGCGTCATAAGAACCAAACTATAGGAATGAAGAAAACGCTTGTTTTCCATAGCGGGCGAGCACCCGATGGCAAGAGAACAAATTGGGTGATGCATGAGTATAGGCTTTGTGACTCAGAATTGGAGACCGCTGGAGTTTCACAGGTGTGGACTTTTGTGGTCAATTCACCGTGCAGTGCTTTGCTTTATTATTTTCTTGTATATCTCTCTGTGAAAAAGTTATGAATCTTGAGAGAAATCCTTTTCTGCTGTGTTGTGTGGAAAAAGGACGCATTTGTGCTTTGTAGAATCTTCCAGAAGAGTGGTCTAGGTCCACCCAATGGGGATCGCTATGCTCCTTTTGTTGAAGAGGAATGGGATGAAGATACTGGCCTCGTGGTTCCTGGAGGCGATGCTGATGATGACGTGCCCAATGGTGATGAAGCACGGGCCGAATGCACTGATATTGATCAGGTTTTTTAGCTGACCTTTTTCTTTAAATTATTAAGTTTATTTCCTTTAGAGGTATCGTCAGCTTTTGCTTGTATATGCATTTCCATTTTCTTCTCCAAAAATGTAGTTAATGAAGTTAATAAAAGATTTTCGACGTTGCAGCATTTTGTAGCTCAAGTTGTTGCCAAGAGCAAGTAATTACGGATTAAAGGAACTTATGCACATTGTAGGCTGAAAACTATGTGTGCTGAGCCTTGTTTTGAATTTCTTTTGCTTTGGGCTGGTAAAAGGTCAATATACGACACTGAAGATGTCTGTATTAGTTCTTATGTAACGGCAAAACTGAGTTCATTCAGAGATCGCTGCTGTCTATACTCTGCTAGAGAATTCATCCAGGGCAATTATACCCCTCATTTATGCATACAACTTTCCTCAATGCATGAAGAACACATGAACCGGGTCTTATTCCAGGTGGAACAGACTTGACTCTCCCTTTTTTTCTTTCCCGAATAAGCGGGCTGGCATGTCTGAGAGGTTGTTGTTCATGCATGGAAGACATTTTGAGATGCATCTTCATATATTCGAGTTGTCTAGACTAATTTCCTGTCTTAAACCATTCATCTTTTCCAAAAATTGGAACTTTATTGAAGTGCAAGTCTGGGACTGAAACGATGTGTGACCACTGAATTTGAGAAACTTGCTTTATCAACTCTCAGACCATGGTCCAGTGGGAGTGAAATTCAGTAGTTATACTGGGCCGTTACTTTGTCGACTCTCACCCGAAATGCAGTCCGAAGGGCTGGGCTGACGAGCATTTCCTGATTATTAGGCTGTGTTATGTTTTGACAATGTTGCAGTTGTTATAGTACTGTTATTTGAGATTTATTTGGTCAACCAAATATCTGATAATCATATGCCACGAAATCTACTATGTCTTGTAGTGAAAGAATTCTCTACATTTGTGTTCATTTAAGGCTCGTTTCCGTTGCTGGCTCGATCTTGCAGGAAAATAATGAAGTAGGAAAACAAGAAAGAAAATAGGAAGACAAGTAACCCTCTTATGTGGATATGCAGATACCTGTGAATTCATGTTGCTGCAGTGTATTTCTGGTTCATATTGCATTTTCCTTATTTCGTTTAAGTTTAATAGCATTGGCCTCAAATTTGTGACAGGACACTCCGCCTCTCAGCATGGCACCGCCCCAGATTGAGAACCCGATCGGGCCGCAGGGTCTTCCCTTTATGTGCAAGAGGGAGAGATCAGAAGACGACCCCGAGCCGCTCTCTTTAGCTCAAACTAAAAGATCGAAGTACGATGACCCCAACTCCAGCCATGCAAACGGATCCGAAGATTCCACCACGACAAGCCAGGATCCTCCCACAAAGATGACGACGACAAATTTTTCCTCCGCACTGTTGGAATTTCCTTTATTAGAACCCCTAGAGATGAAAGAAACCCACCCAGCCAACACGCACGCGTTCGATTCCTCCAACCTGGAGAAATCCGTACCGCCCGGGTACCTGAAGTTTATCAGCAATCTAGAGAATGAGATCCTGAACGTCTCCATGGAGCGGGAGACATTGAAGATTGAGGTGATGAGAGCCCAAGCAATGATCAACATTCTTCAATCTCGCATCGACATCTTGACCAAAGAAAATGAGGATTTGAGAAGACATGCCTAGGCAAGTGGAGATCGCCCGCCTGCGTATCCATGTACGTATTATCGTCCCTTTTTAGTTGCCGGCTCTGTCTTTCATTGCATCACAGTTTTCAATTTCTGTATGCTCTTCTTAACAAGGAAGATGAGTGTCGGCCCTTAGGCGTGTAGAGAGAGTTAGCCGTTTGCGGCTACTATATAATCTCTCCGTAGTCTAGTCTTAGTCCGAACAATGAATCTGTTGACGATACTCTTTTCTCTTTGAATCGACTCACTTGAATAAAGTTGACGTTCTGAATATCGATCGTGCATGCTCCCAGAACCGAATTTATACCTTAGCTTCAACTAAGTTGTCGGGATTGTAATGTGTCGAGTATATATAATGTTCTTCCAAACAAATGTAACGATGACCTGTATTTTATACACGTGGTCTGTATATGTGAAGTCGAATACGCGAAGAATAATTTGAAATAGAGGGTTCAAAATGATTTAAAATTCTATAATTAATTGTAGTTTTTAAATATTAAAATTCGCTATATTTTTGGATTGGATGATTGTTTAATTTTTTTTTTTTTTGGCGGGGGGGGGGGGGGGGGGGGGGTGTGGGGGGTGTTAGCGAGTTTGATGGTCAAAGTGAATCGATCTGTTGTACAACTCAAAGCCGACCAACCAAAACGGCTCGGTTTGCAGCGATGGTGAAACAGTTTTGATTTATTATTTTTTCCCCCCAAAATGAATCGATCTTTTTTTTTTTTTTTCGATAAATGTAAATTTCACTGATTAAAAAGTACAGTACAATACAACAATCTTAATAATTAGGTGGATCTCTCGACAAGTCAAGCGATCTGCCATGAACGATAAAGTCAAGTGCTAACAGAGTTAGAAAGATCAACACTCAGTATTTTCTGTCGTTATAACGGTAAAAATATATACCTCCCCACATGTATTAACGCGTGAAGACGTATGAGGGTAATTTGGTCATAAAAAGACTTATATGATTTGTTATAAATCAATAATAAGTCAATTGGGGGTAAATATTGATTATCTTTTTGATTTTTTTGTTAATATAAAAAAATTTAGTAAATTTTGACAAACAGGGGGACTTATTCGTCAGGCGGAGGTGAACCTTAGGAGTGTTAGATGTATTTTTCCAAACTTCAGGAAGTTTATGCATAACTACACCAAACTTTAAGGGACGAGAACATAATTATCCCTATTTATAATTATATCATTAGTTTTAAGAATTAATAATCAATACATGAATTATTAATATTAAATATTTATATTTTATAATTATGAAACCCTTGGTATTTAAGAATGCATGATGTTAACAGGTAGGGCTTTGGCAATGATCATATGAATCAAACTCAAAACTCAACATTTAATTTTAAATTTTAGGATGTATTAATCATCCATAAGATCTAAAAAATCATAAGTTGTTTGTAAGGGTATTTATACATTATAGTTTAATTTATTTTAAAAATAAAATTCATTGTGGTGATGGGAGGTCAACAGTAAATTGAATATTTTTTTAGGATAAATTACAATTGTGTTTTTTTTTTTAGATTTCACATAAAAATAAATCGCATAATTTTTTTTTATATTTTAAAAGTTCAGCTTAAATTTTCATATATTTTCAAAATAATGCATCCTCTCTTCTTCCGTTAATTATTCTTAACGGCGTTAGTTTTTTTATTGGGTTGCATGTCATACCCTTATAATAGTCATTGATCTTCAATTATTAAAAAATAATTTTTTTTATTGAGTTGTTTGTTACAGCTTGTGTTGTACAGATTATTTAATTATACCATTAAAAAAATAGAATTAAAAAATGAAGATCCAAAGTTTAAATAATTTAAAATATATTATATATACACAACACATAGTGTATATATATATATATATATATACATTTTGATACCCTTCGATCGTTTCTTTTAAAAGCCTAGAATAAAGGAAGGGAACCCCCACTATCAATCTAGTAGTCTGATCCTACTAGCTCATAAGCAAGGTACTAAGCTCATAATCTCTACACTTACACTAACCTAGTAGGGCAAAAATAATAGGAATTCCATGCGATACATATTTCCAGTATATAGGGATACATCATATTGAAATTTCTCTAACACTCTTGATTTGCAGCGGCCAACCTGTTAGCAGTAGTAACAAACTCTCCAGACTTTGGGTTGACTGGACAAGATTCGCTCCAATTATCATATCTCAATCCAGATTAAATCCAAATCCCAATCTGTTTTCTTATTAGTTAGTTAACATACACGACTTTCAGATGATGTATTACTTGTAACAACTAACTTCCGAATTCTACTCTAAAGTGGCCTATAAATAGAGGCCACAATGTAGTCATAAAGGTAACTTGATTTATTTACACTCTCACACTTTTTGCTTTTGGCTAACAGCAAGGCTACAAGCTTCCTACTCATTTTTGCACTCCACACAATTATTTCCAAAGATATTTCAATATTTTATCACTTCACACTAATTGTTACACTGTATCTTACATTATTCTTAAGTGTTTCCCTACTCATTTTTGATAAATCAATTTGCTAACTTAAGTATCGGAGTACTGACTTTTGTTTTGTAGGTTAGCCCTCCCTTGATCTTAGAATTTCTTTGAGAATTCTTGACCATCGTGATATTGTTGGATTCTGATATGCATCAATATGGACAGTAACGCTGCCCCCAGCACAAAGCGGAGGCAACGATGATGTCTCCCTTGCAGTCATCCTTGTAGGAGGAGACCATGCTGTCGCTCCCTTCTAAAGCGGGCGACGGGAGCGAACTAATCCCCGATGCCGACAGGCTCCCCTCGCCGGGGGGCGGAGGGGGCGAACCCGGAGAAGAAGTGCAATCTTCTTTGCCCAAATTGGGCAATGACGTGTGATGGCTGCCGCCGCCGATGCGGGAGAGAAGAACCAAAAAGAAAAAAAATATTCTTTTTAAATAATTTAAGGAAAAACGATATTATTTTTTTCAAAATTCTTTATTGAAATACATATAACATTAATTTAAATTTAAAAAATAATTTATAGTAAATAATATAACTTAAAAATATTTTTTTGTTATTCTGATATTTAATTAATTCATTCTATTAACTTACAGTTGTTTTCAGTCCACAGTTTGAAAAGTACGTATTTCTTTCCAATAGAAAGGGGTATTTGTAATTTTTCAAAATAAGGGAGTTTCCGTAAATATATTAAGCCTCATGGGAGGTAGCCGTAACAAATCCTATTTTTTAGACAAAAATTATGAGTTGTGTTTATAACGGGATTTTCAGATTATATTTCAAATTTTTTAAACAATAAAACCAATTGTATGGTAATGGGCAGTGAAAATTATTTAACTTCCCACTCTTCAACTTTCATAGAAAAGTTGGATTTCTTTCAAAATTCAAACTATTTCAGAAAGAAGTAAAGAAACATTGTCGAAAATCTTCATAAAGTACGATTTTGCTATGTACAAACTCAAATATATATATATATATATATATATATTTTAGATCATTTTTAATGATGATACCCATTTAATTTTTAAAAATTATCAATAATATTTATTCATCGCACATGTATCGAATATGCCCTCATCGTTAGTATCAACTAATCAATTTTCTGTTTAAAAATTCAATACTTCTAACCCGTTTATCTAATTTTTTATGAGAAAAATAAATTTAAAAAAAATGATGTATTTTAGTGTGTTTTTGGAAAATTCTAATTCAGGTTTGAGCATTTTGAATTAAAATTAATTATAAAGTAACTGAATTTTAATTAATTCTGTAATTTATTCAATTTATATAGTCGACACGAGTATACGTGTCTTAGTTAATATGATTCAAATAAATATTATTGTCGAAGTTACTTATTAAAATACAAAAAAGAACATTTATTACAAGGCGTGCCAATAAAAAGAAATTAAGTATTATTATTCTAATTTTTGAAAATTATCTAACTGATTTCATAAACTCTTTAAAATATTTTATAAATTTTTTGAAATTTATAAAATATTTAAAAAAGTTTTAGAAAATGAACTTATAAACCCAGGAAGAAGATTGGAGACCTTTTTTTTTTTTAAAAAAAAAAACTAATAACTACTAATATTTTGTCCATTTATAATCTTATTAGGATAATTCCTTGAATAATTATATTTTCAAGGTTTTATATACATATAATAAAGACATAATTATATAAAAATATATAAAAAAAAATACCCCCCTACCCCAAACAAAAAGAAAACAGGGATAATTACGTGGTTCTCCCATTAGATTTGGTGTAATTATATGTAAACTTTTCTTGTGGTTTGAGAAATTACTTCTGTTATTGTTGATACTTGTTTTCGTCTAACAAATAGATATGTCTATTTGTCAAAATTCACTGATATTAACAAAAAAATTGAATGAAAATTCAACAATAATTAACTTATTACATGTCAAATAATTTTTTTTTCTGACTAAATTACTCTTATATATATTCACACACTAATGCATGTGATGGGACATATCTTCACACTTTAAAGATAGTTCAGTCAAAAAAAAATTATTTGATTTGAAATAAGTCAATTAAATATAAATATGAATATTTATTTATTTATTTTACTAATGATATGGGTGGTATATGTAAGTTTGGGTTCCACGTATTGAAACTTTACATGGGGTATTACTTTAGGGTTTCCAGATGCAAAGGATACACAGTGGAAGTCCCGAGATACTAGCCCCGCCAGCCAAAGCACCAGGAAGAGAAGAACCGAAAGGGGTCCCCATGAGTGTAGAAAGATTTCCCACCACATCAGTTGATACCTGCAAATTTATTGAATTTTGGCTAAGAGAGACATATACTTGTCACCACTACTAAAGAGTAAATTAAAACGATATTTTTGAAATCTGTTATAATTACATATACCTTCTTATTTTATGAAAAGAAACAAATACCCCCTGATGGTTGATGAAATTATGTAATCCTTGAATGGAGTTACGAAATTGTCAATTTTGCTCTTACTGTTTTTTTAACAAAATTTAAAACTTATAGAAAATTCAAACGGGGTGGATAAAAAAAATTAAAAATTATAAAAAATTATCCACTTAGTTCATAAAAAAATTGGAATTTTTTTAAAAAAAAAATTAGAATTTTTAATCCAAAAGGACATTTTGGTCAGTTCACCACAAAGAATGAACGAAAACCTAACGGATTCAACTAATTATTAGACGACCGCTAAAATTAGGAAAATATTGGTGATTTTTCAAACAACAAGGGGTTATTCGTTATTATGCCAAAATCTCGTAGGAGGTCATTTCAATTTACCCGACCACTAAATATATTTTGCCAGAAAGGAAGTTACGTGTAATTATCTTAAATAAACAACGATGTAATTATCCAAAAAAAAAAAAAAGACAGAAAGAAAGAAAGAAAGAAAGAAAGAAAGAAAGAAAAATCAGGATAGAATTAATATTGTTTTCATGTCAACAACAACTTTTTTTAAAATAATAATAATAATAAAAAAAAGGTCTAGAACATTCCACGCGCAAGATAAACTAATTTGTGGTGGTACTTTCCTATTGCCTGGCGTTTAACAAACCACATATGCTAAAATGCTCCAAGTGTTGACGGATGCGCTTGCGCCACCACAAACGACGTCGTTAGTGGGCGTGATTGCTGAAACCCAACCAGTGCACCACGTATGGAGCGATGGGCACAACACACTGATGCAGCTGTTTTTCTGGCGACTAAAAATTTGTCCTGGAAACATCATCGCTCCTCGAAAATGCCGGTTTATATCCTCTTCCTTGGCGGTATTGAATGAGACAAGGATCCGAATCGCCGACCCGAATACCTTACCCAGCTACCCACTTAGGTCTCTTCAGCTAATTAAATAATATGTTGGAGCACACTCATGCGTATAATTTAATTTTTTTATTATATTTTATTAAATAAAATAATAATAATAAGTTATCCAAATTATTAAAATATTTCAATTTTAATACAATAAAAAATAATGTTATTTATGTAGAAAAATAAGTATCTTAAGGGTATTTTGTTCAATACACGTTCTGAAAATTAAATTCGATACTATTACAATTATACATATAGCGATACATATGTATAATTTAAAATTTTATCATATTTATTTAATTAAATTAAAAAGAATAAAAAATAACTTAATAAATGATCAAAATTAATATAAAAATAGATTAAATTTAAAATTATACAATGAAGTGTTTGATGTAGAAAAAAATAGTGCAAGAAATTGAAAAAAATAATTAAATATTTTTAAATTAGTGATTAAATTGATGCAAGGTTTATGATATAGTTTTATTTATAATTACTATAAAATAAACAGAATTATTTAATAAAATTCACATATATATATAATTTTCCATTATTGAGCATTACCTTTATATAAACTCAACTTCAATTAAATGGACATTTTTTTTAAATATAGAAATCCGGGCATAAAATGTTTGAAAACGGGTTGCACCGGGGACCCGGATCCGGCATCCTCTTTCCAGGGTGTCCACGTGCTCAGCATTCATGTCACAGCCCCGTCAACGGAGCCCAAACTTAATCCGGACTATCCAGATATTTTTGAATAAATTATAATGAAAATACATAAATAAATACTGAGCTCGCTTTTTCCTCTACTTCTTCTACAAGAGTCTATTAAACAATGGCAGCCACCATTTTCAAAGCCCATTAGCAAACCCACCCACCCAAGAAACCTAATTTGAGAAAAACCCTCGATTGTTTTCTATGTTTGGGAATGGATTCTGTTGCAGGGAAGAAGAAATCGTCTGGATCTTCGAGTATGCTGGCGCCCGGATTCCGGTTCCATCCGACGGACGAGGAGTTGGTGCGGTACTATTTGAGGAGAAAAGTCTGCGGGAAGGGGTTTCGGTTTGATGCGATTTCGGAGATCGATATTTACAAGGCGGAGCCTTGGGATCTTCCTAGTATGTTTCTCTCGAGCCCATTTTCTCTACTTTCTGGGTTTTTGTGTTTTTGTTCATTTGCTTTTTAGTCAAGTGTTTGGATGCTGTGTGTGGGGTTTTCGCTTTTGGTGGAAGTAGGGCTGTTTCTGTGGAGTGATTGAGTATGAAGTTGATGGTTTGTGGGGGATGTGGTACTATTGAGTGCCTATTTTGTTAGCTCTTTAACTTGCTCTGGTTTTTTCTTGAGATATTGTTCTTGGACAATTTTATTAGGGTTTATTGCTGTGGATGGTGGGGTTTTGTCTTCTTCAAGTTGATGTTTGTCTCCTGGACCTGTAGACAGTGCCTGCTTGTGAATTATGTTGCAAAAATTGAATTACATGCTGTAACTTATCTGCTTTTTGGGATTGTTGTAGATCTGGCCTCCAAATGATTGGTTTTGTGTTAGGATGACGTAGCTTTAGTCTTGGTTGCATCTCTTTTTTTGCACAGTATCAACTAAAATTGAGCAATTGAGATTTTATTCTGTAAGGCTGAGTAAAGGATGTATGAAGTTCTCCTGTAAACGTTTACGTTTATCTAGCTGTGTCCCATTGTTTTGAAGAATATTATCTACCGGATTGATTAGAGTTTCTTCATCCGTGTGGGTTCTGGTAGAAAAGTTGTCTAAGCAATTAGTTGGACTGTATGGGAATGTATAAAGTGATTGGGGATAGTGTATCTATCTTTATCTGCCTAGGAATGGTGCATATCATACTTCTGACTCAATTGTCATGGAAGATAGTCCATAAACCTTTTGAACCAGATGTCATGTCAGACTTGTTGCTCGCTTGTTAGTTGCCAGATTTAGAGCATGAATCTCTAGTTGATAATCTGTGTATAAATTATGTGTTACAAGCATACACTTTAGCATTTATCTCTGCTCATGTATGTTTGAACAAAAATTGCTCTAACGTCACTGTCAAGGCATCACTGAAGTTTCTTTTGGCATTACAATTTACAAGTCCGAAATGAATGCAATACTAATTCTGGGCTGTTATAGGCTTTTCAAGGCTAAAGACTAGAGATCTAGAATGGTATTTCTTCAGCGTGCTGGATAAGAAGTATGGAAATGGAGCAAGGACCAATCGAGCGACTGAAAAAGGTTACTGGAAGACAACTGGGAAGGACAGGGCTGTCTACCATAAAGCTCAAATTGTTGGGATGAAGAAAACCCTTGTTTATCATAGTGGCCGTGCTCCAAAGGGGCAGAGGACTAACTGGGTTATGCATGAGTACAGGCTTGCAGACCTGGAGTTGGAGAAAGCTGGCATTGTTCAGGTGGGGTTGCATAATTATTTTTTGGTTGATTATATGTTATATTTTAACTGTGACTCATCATGATTTTAGTTGGCAGGATTAGTGAAAATGATGCCAGGGAAATATGACTCTCCAAGTAGGCTTGAAAGAAAAGAAAATGACTTGTAATTTTACTGCAATGTGGATATTGGATTAAGTTCTGATTAATCAGCATAAAAGGGAAGAAAGATGATCTATTTTTGAATTTAACTTTGAGATAATTTAAATATTTTATTGCCATCATTTATGTCTGTTATCAACAATAGAATAAATTCTATTATGAAAATGAATTTGTAACTACTTTTGTTCACATTTTTATGATATGAGAACCAGTGTGGAGTTTGATTTGTTATTAAAAGGTCTTAGACCTTTCTAAACTGCCTGTATCCATTTCTCTGGAAAAGGACGCATTTGTGCTGTGCCGAGTCTTTCAGAAGAGTGGTTCAGGGCCGAAGAACGGTGAACAGTATGGGGCACCATTTGTGGAAGAGGAATGGGATGATGATGAGTTGGAATTGGTTCCAAAAGAGGAGGCTGCTGAGGAAGTTGACTTTGTTGATGATGCTTATTTGGATGGTGATGACCTTGAGCAGGTTTGTGCCCTTAGCATTCTTCTATTTTTGCCATTATCTTCCCTGTCCTGTGGATGAATAGACTCAAGACATCTGTGATATTCGCCTACATCCTTGTCAAAGCAAAAAGTAGTTGTGGTACGAGGTAGGTTAGAGTAAAAACATGTGGGGGCTGTGACATGATATATTTGTGATTGTTATGAAGAATTCAGGAGTTGTCCATATATTGATTCTGTCATCGTCTCCTTTGTAAAATTTAATATCATAGCTCAGCTATTCATTTTACCTTATGGGACATTATATTTAGTGATATGCGGGCTGTTGTCGTTTATGTGTTATATGTTCATCTGTTATTGTCCTCTCCATATAAATCAAAAATTAAGGGGAGAAAGTTAATTAAAGTAAGAGAATTGACATGGGGCTTTGAACCAGAGAGGAATATCTTATTTTAGGATTTCTGATTGACTTGGGCACCGTTGCTATTGCTTTTGCATTTGAAATCATGGGACTGGTCCAGTTCACTGTCTTCATGATATGTCTTTTTGCCTGTAATTTCCATGCTTTGCAGAAGCCTCTGTGATGTGTAGCATTGTCTTCATGATCTCTTCCACTAAATCTTTCTTTTCACCAGATTCTTGGACCAGATGTTCCATCTGATACTTCTCCTCTTCCATTGAAGTTCCAACCTGCAGATGGCAGCTATGGCGAGGAAACCGCAGAATCTGTCAATGACACTCAACAGCTCTTGGTCAATGCAGGAGAACAATATTGTGAAGCTGAGCAGCATGAGGATAAGAACTTTTATGATTTGCCTGCTCCATATGATATGACTGTAAGAGCAGTCAAGCATGAATACATCGGTGAATCCAGCAAGTCTGGGAATTCTGATGATTTAGATTACTTACTTGATGAACCATTCCTGGATTCTTCTGACAACCTCCAATATGGAAATGGAGGATTCATTGAATCTAACGATCTACCAAATTCAGCCGCCGAAACTAATACCTCTGCTTTTGACATGCTTGAGGAGTACCTTACATTCTTTGGTGCCAATGATGATAACGCACAACACTTTGCATACGATCCTTCAGTGATGCTGGGAAGTGAGGAACTTATCTCAGATCAAGCATTGCTTCCTCAGGTAATTTCTCACTTGAAATTCATTGTGTTTCAATTCTCGCTTTTGAAACACAGTACTCTAACTTGTACTTTTGTTTCCAGGAATTGAATGGCGAAACTGAGAAATCTACATTGCTGAGTGGACAAATTGATGACAACAATGATAATGATGCTGCATCACCATCTGATAAGCAAGATTCGGCTAAATATGAATCAGGTACCGGAGAAGTCACCCTACTTTTGATAACTTTAGTGTGGTAGTACATTGCTAAGGTATCTAACTTTGTCTCTCGTGTGGTGCAGATGTTCAATATCCATTCATCAAACAGGCAAGTCATATGTTGGGCAGCATCCCTGCCCCCCCGGCCTTTGCTGCAGAGTTTCCATCAAAAAGTACAACTCTTCGTCTCAATTCCTTATCTCAACCTTCCAGTTCGGTTCATGTTACTGCTGGCATGATCCAAATAAGAAATTTGACAACCGATGGCAATGGAAGAGTCCAGTCATTTGGCAAGCCTGAGAACTTCAACATTGTCCTTTCTTTTGGCTTTTCACGGGGCAACGATGGTTCTGCTAGTCTGGAATCAAGTGTTAGCATACTTCCAGGGAAGACTTTGTCTACCCTATCCAGGGGTTGGTTCTGCTTCATATTTTTCTGGGTCCTAATTCTTTCCATGAGCTTCAAAATAGGGACCTGTATATGCGCAAAGTAGACTTTCGGGAGTGCTCAACTAACGCTCTAATACAAATTGCACAAGTGAAAAGCTTCAATATGTATTCTCAAACTGGAAATCCGCCTACGGCTGATACCCTTTTTTTTTTCTTTTTGGTTCTCCAATGGAATAGGTGGTTAGGAAAAAATAGGATTCTTCTTGGAGCAGTCCACTGACTGCTGCTACAAAATGTTAGGATATATTGGTATAAAATCGCTGGACAAAGTTCTGGATTATAAGATACTCAGCTTCTGCCCTGGAAGCACTGACACTAGTTCTGTGACTTTATTTTATTTACTGTGTAGCGAGTTTATGGTTTTTGGCTGGACGACGAATATTTAGAACATTAGGTTCTTTTCAGAACTTGAAATAACTGGGTGCTGTTTTATATTTGAGCATATCTATGTTTCCTTGGTGTTTGTTAATCTTGGCGTGTGCCTCCAAAGGAGGATTGGAATTCTCACGAGTCATTCATTATATAGTTGGCAAAATGATAACAGACAAAAGCTCGGCCGGCCAAAGCGTATCATTCTTTTGGAAACATCCGAATGGAAAGTGATGCTTGAAATATACTATCCCTCAATTATTAAGGATGACTTGCTCTTCTTGCTTTTGCCGGCAACTGAGCAAAATGACGAACAGTAGCATCCCTTAGGATTTAGCTACGAGAACATGACAAAAAGACAACTTACTTATCGAACATTTGACAGCCATTCACCTGTGAGATAGTCTGGAAAATTCACATTGAAGAGAGTTGGATGGCAATGGCTGGTAGTGAGGAAGAACCGGTCAGTCAGTCTCTACTGTTCGACAAAAGAAGTGGCTTCGATGCACAAAGCGGAATCTACTATTCACTTGTCCATCTCAGTGAGCAGAACAAAATCCCGACCCAGCCTAACCTTGACACAGCCACGTTTGTTCTATCACAGTTCCCACCACCGGAGCATGCTGAAAAACTGGTGGCACTCATCGACTCTGCCACTAATCGCAGACTCACCTATGCTAAGCTTCGCCGCTCCATCAACACGCTTGCTGCCGGTTTATATCATGGTCTTGGACTGAGGAAGGGCGATGTTGTGTTGATCTTATCACCAAACTCACTTTTATACTCCACCATATGTCTTGCAGTGCTCTCCATTGGTGGTGTGATAACCACTGCCAATCCACTTAACACTGAAATGGAAATTGCCAAGCAGGTGAGCGATTCGGGTCCAAAACTTGCTGTTTCTTCCCCAGAAGAGATGCACAAGGTGTCTCCAACTGGAGTGCCTGTTCTCCTTACATCGCGTGGTACAGATGATAGCCAGCTTTCAGTTGAAGAGTTGATTGAGAAATGCGAACCGTTAGAAATTCCAGGAGTGAAGCCAACTCAATCAGACACAGCAGCAATACTGTACTCTTCAGGGACCACTGGAACCAGCAAAGGAGTTGTCTTAACTCATGCCAACTTCATATCAGTTATTACACTACTCAAGTGGTCTGTCGACGTATCCAAGGCCCATGATGATGTCTTCCTCTGCTTCATACCCTTGTTCCACATCTATGGTCTAGTATTTTTTGGGCTTGGATTATTCTGCGCGGGCACCACCACTGTTCTAATGCAAAGATTTGATTTCCAAGGAATGCTTGAAGCTATTCACAATCACAAGGTGAGTAACATACCAGCTGTCCCTCCGGTGATACTCGGCCTGGTGAAGTACAATGGTGGAGGATACAACTTGTCATCTTTGAGACGAGTTGGATCTGGGGCTGCACCGTTGAGCAAAGAGGTGGCCGATGCATTCAGGGTCAAGTTTCCATGGGTTGAGCTGAGGCCAGGCTACGGTCTCACTGAGAGTTGTGGTGCGGCTACGTTCTTTGCATCCAATCAAGAAGCAAAGGCTCGTCCTGGTTCGTCAGCTAGGTTGCTTCCATGCTTTACTGCCAAGGTGGTGGATTTTGAGACGGGATTGGAACTGCCGCCAAATAGGGAAGGTGAACTGTGGCTGAAGAGCCCAACTGTGATGAAAGAGTACTTGGGCAATGCTGAGGCGACTGCTGCAACGTTTGATTCGGAAGGGTGGTTGAAAACAGGAGATCTTTGCTACTTCGATGATGAGGGGTACATTTACATAGTTGACAGGATAAAGGAGTTGATCAAGCACAATGGTTATCAGGTATGCATCGTTTGAGTTTCTAGAAGAGCATTGGTGTAGATAACGTTAGCAGCTCATTAGCTGAAACGTCGACAAATGCAGGTGGCTCCGGCAGAGCTAGAAGCAATACTAACCGGACATCCTCAGATACTAGATGCAGCCACACACACACACACATATATGTGTTTTTAACACTTTTGAAAATCTTGCGGAGTTGAAGATGAAGCAGCAGGACAAATTCCCATAGCATATGTGGTGAGAGCAGCTGATTCTGAGCTAACAGAAGATCAGATCATCCAATTTGTTGCCAACCAGGTACTATTAAGATGTCCCGTTCCCTTTTTGCTGCATCTATTCCTAGCTAGCAATATGATCACAGTAGAATTAACATTACTAACATCTTCTAAGCCATGCAATTCCGACCGTATTAATTGCAAAATTATCATTACATACATCTTATAATTTTCTTTTATTCAAACACTTTATCAACTTATCTTCAAAATAAAAAAATCTAACCTCTTAATCTTGAGAATTTTCAGGTAGCACCATACAAGAAAATAAGGGGGGTGAGTTTCATGAAAGGCAAGGTCTGCTCTGCTGCAGGCAAGATTTTGAGGAGGGAGTTGGTGTTGCAGAGCAAACAAGAAATGCCCTATAAGTTATGATGAAGCAACTCAAAGTCTTGATGTGAAAACTTCAGATGTAGCTGAATAAATGAATGATATGATGGTCGTTTCAAAATTATTTTTTTCTGCATTAATCTTGAAGGAAAGAGCATAATATAATAATTTAAGATATTTTTATCAAAATTTATTTATTTGTATAACTAGTTAGGACCTCGTGCTGAGGCACGGGATAACTATAATTTTAGAAAAATAAAAAAATTAATTATAAATTATTTAAATTTTAAGATATTAATATAAATAAATGATTCGTAATCTAAAATTTATAATTAAGTAATTAATAAGTGTAAATATCCAAGTATGTGAAGTGCATACAATTCTTAGTATAGGATTCGAATAGTTCTGGTATCAATTTAACGAAAATGACAAAAATTGTAAATTTAACAGTCAATTGTCAGAAATGACCAAAACGGTAAGAATATATTTGGATTTGAAGGAAGAATTTGGAGAAAGAATTTCAATGACTTCATTTGAAATGAATTTGAAATTCACCCATATTTATCGAAATTTAGTTCAGAATTAAAATAGAAAAATTTGAAATTCTTTACATTTAAAATTATTCAAACATATCCAAAGGATTTGTTAGGAAGAATTTGTGATTCCGAATCCTTCAATCCAATGCAACTTAAAAAAATGCATATTCCTATGTTGAACAATTAAGCGGAATACAGTCTCAAGTATTAAAGCATAGATGCGTAGTTTAGGATGAAAACCGACACCCAATTCCATGATCTAAACTAAGACCGACAGATGATAGAGAAAAGGACCGTACCCATATGAAACTTGGGAGCCTAAACATTCACACGGATATTCACTTAGTCTCTAGTGCCAGAGACCGTTACTAGACGACCACCCACAGTAGCAGGCTTTTGTGATTAATGATTGATCATGAATGATTCAATTAATCAGTTGTGTCGGGCACTAGTCCAAGTGTAACCTCCGCAATTTTTTGATGCATAATTGTGAGATTAATTGATAAATAGTTATAAAATATGGTTAATGAGTAAATAAATGATAGAATGAAATTTAAATATAATAAAGTTTTCAGGAATTAAATTTGGAACGTCACAAGTTGTTAATATACATATACACACACATAAGAATAAGGTGAAGTTGGCATTGGTGGTAGCACGTCTCCCACCGGCTACTCCACTCCAAGACACCAATTCCTCATTTGTGGGCCCACAAAATTCATACACATATCACTGTGTACTATATATACATACACACACTTTTCTTTCAATCAGAGAATTCGTTCTTTTGCGGTAATAAATTATCAGTTTAATTTATTAATTAATTAGTATATTTAAGTTATTTGGTTACTGCATTTATTAAATGTAGTTTCTATTGTCCGATTTAAAATTTAGTCGGAAAATTTTATGAGTTTGGTTATTTAAATTAATGTCTAATTAAATATCACATTTGCCATAACAACATTATAGTTGGTTGATTAAATTACTAGATTTATTAGATTTAATCATTACTATAATTAATTTACTCAATTTTATTGGGCCTATTGACAATACTTAATTATATGTACTGGTGTTTAATTAAAATATGTAGTAGTGAAGAATTGATAAAAAGTTTATAAAAATACTTGAAATTAAATTTAAGAAATATTAGAAAGTTATATTTGAAAATATTGCATTTATTAAAAGAAAATATGAGATTTTTGAGATAATTTAGTCTATTATTGCTATGAAGAGCGATAGCTACAAGAAGATGAGCAGTTTAATGAAATAAGTTCTTATGAGTTAATTGATAATATATATATCTTTAGGAAGCCTAGATGGTTTGTTATTAAGAAAAAACGGGTGGAAGGTTTGTATTTTGATAAAAATAAAATATTAAAAGATTATTCAAAATTGTAGGGGGGGGGGGGGACAGACTGATTGACCATAAATACAAAACTTAGAGCTCAAACCACCTCTTAGTCCAACAACCAACCCCAAAACGCCTAGTAAAGGAGAAGAGGTGAGAAGGGCCTCATAAGCCTCCCCTTAGCCTTTGCTTAATAAAGCAAAAGCCTAAGATACGAACCTGTTCATTGAAGGCCAGAGGACTTAATTCCACTGTGACGGCCAGTTAGATACAAGCTTTAGGTGGCAAAATATGATTGAGAAAAGAAGCTGAAGGAGGTTCATAAGGATAGTCCCCTGACAGAGAAAAACTCTCCTCTCGGTGGATTCTCCAGATAAGGATAGAGCCCCGATTTCTCTAACTAACCAGATAGGGACGCCTGGGATGTTTATCCATAGGGGAACCACCCCCTCAATATTCTCAGAGATCAGACCACGTCATTACTAGGGGACCTCAACTATGAAAATAGGTTCCCATTCCTGTCTGGTTAGTGGCCAACTAGATACACACTTTAGGTGGCAAAATATGATTGAGAAAAGAAGCTGATGAGGAGGTTCAGAAAGATAGTCCCCTAACAGATAAAAACTCTACTCCTGCTGGATTCTCCAGATAAGGATAGACCTCTGATCTCACCAACTAACTAGATAGAAACCCCAAGATGTTTATCCATAGGGGAACCACCCCTTCAACATTCTCATAGATAAGACCGTGTAATTACTAGGAGACCTCAACTATGAAAACAGGTTCCCGTTCCTTGAAGAGGAGACGACTTTTTGAATACTTTTAAGCAATTTCTATCATGCACTTTCATTCTTATGCACGATTTTTCAGCATATTTAATCATAATTCACTCATATTCTTGTCTTTCAATAATGTTATTTTAATATTGAATACTGACTTGGGCGTCAAAGTGCTACCGTTATTTTTACAGGTCCCCATCCCTAAAGCTTGTAAAATACTTCAAGCCAGGAGTCCAAGTCCACGAAAGAATTAAGCCAAGTGATTTTTGCATGCATCAGGATCAAAAAGAGAAAGAAAAACCTTAATGTGTAAGGCTTGACAGTTACCTGAACTCGCCTCGCCAACTCTAGCTTGAACCTGGGACTAGCCTCAATCGCATTTTTCGGCTTTGCCCTGGTCCAAAACCCTCTGGGCCCAGAATTGCTTTTTAATTGTGAATCAAATATTTTCTTCAATTAATTAATATAAATGATTATAATTTATACAATTATTAATTTATATTCTGGTTTTCATATAATTGTTTTAAATTTAAATTAATCCAATTTATTATTATTCACATGGTGAAGCCTAGAAACAAATTATTCTAAAAAGAAAAAAGTTATGAATTCACCAATCATAAATTTAAATAAAATTAATATTTTATACTATATGATGTGTATAAAAATTGATTTTCGTAAAGAGGTCCAAATTATCTAAAAAGCGAAAAGAAATGTAAAGCCTATGGTACCCCTAAGGGGTCCAGTTTGGGATAGGGCCCATAAGGCCCAGTCCAGGTAGAGCCCACGTGGGGACTGGAAGGTCCCCCGAAAAAATAAATTAACCAAAAAAGAAATTTAATCGACCTAAATTCGAGAGTGCCCCTACATAAGATAGCCACACAGGCCCTCAAGAAAACTTAGGACTTGAAATCTGGTGGCGTTCACGAGGGAACGTAGTTGGCATCCACATAGGATCTCTTGAGGCCTCCTCACATAATTGGATAAGGACAAGCAGACTCTTGAGGACACATGGCCCCCAAAGAGAAGCGCTATAAATCCTAAAAAGCTTGGTTTCAGATAGGAGAAGACTCTTCAACCACCTCTTTGAAAATCAAGAAAGCTCCTCAACCATCTCATTGAAAATTCGAGAAAGCACCCTTATCCCTCATAAAATACACAGCAGACTCCAACCGACCCCCGAATCTGAGGGGGATCCTCCAGCTACCCCTTGAATCCGAGGTAGATCCTCCAACTGCTGGAGACTATCCACTAAATTTGAGGGGATTCAGTATTATCCAACAACTTTGAGGTCATGCACCCCCAAATTCATGATGTTTTCCAACTAACTCGTGGTTGCCTATAAATAGAGTAGTCCCCAGCGAGAGAAGAAATGTTTTCACATGTTTTTGATATGTTTCTTCGGTTCGAGCCCCCATACTACAACTTCACCTTTATCCTACCACTTTAGCTTAAAGAAACATTGTAGTTTCATACTTAGAGCTTTAATTCAAAATCAATCTCTCTCTTGTAAATAAAAATCGAACAATAACACTCTCACTTTTACGTTTTTATCTCTAGTACTTATTCCACCATTTTTGACTATTTTTTTGCTCGCATTATTATATATTGAAAAAATAATAAGTTAATCAAATATACAACTAGAAATAAACTCCATGCATTTAAGTACTACAAATCATTGAAGTTTTTCAAATTATTTAACACATGAAAACAAATCATATTTTAATTGTTCACTAAATTACCTCAATTGTTCATTATTAATCATTTATATACAAACGTTATTTAATTTCAAATCATCATTTTTAAAAAGTGAAATGGGTGAATGAGAAAATTCAAAATTCTATTATATGATTATTAATAATAATTATGCCAGGTCGGGGTATGTAGGTTCCAGGCGAGTTCAAGATAGGTCTGTCATAAAACTCGGGACCCATCCCAAACCCTAACGAATTCAAACATTTAAATTCAAGCAGCTTAGAGACTCATTTAATTTGATTCAAACCTATCCTATTCAAGATGAGTCCGGGACGGAGCCCTGATATTGTACCCGGAGCCGTTGCCATGCATATGTGTAATATGGATCAATTAGGGTTGCCATAGTAGTGTGGCTATTGAGTTATAACCATAAAAATAAAAGAAGAAATTCAATGAATTCATCAAAGTTTGAACAATACCAATTCTAAACTGAGCTGTGATTTGAATAAATAAAATTAAGTGTATCACTAAGTGAATTTGAAAAATGTGACAGCCTAGACAAGACTGAATACAAACATATCTCTCTGTAATAATATTTCAGATGATATCAAAAATCAAGACTTTCTTACCATAAAAACCTCCAAAACCATTACTCCAAATCTTCCATATTAACTCCAAACAATCCCCCAACACCTTATATATAGCAACACCAAGAAACCACACATTTCACCATCACCATATATAGCTAGCAGCTACTCCGGCCGCCATGACAAGAAAGAAAGTGAAGCTGGCGTTCATCACTAACGACTCCGCCCGGAAAGCCACTTTCAAGAAGCGGAAGAAGGGTTTGATGAAGAAGGTGAGCGAGCTGAGCACGCTCTGCGGGATTGATGCCTGCGCCGTTGTCTACAGCCCCTATGACTCCCAGCCGGAGGTCTGGCCCGATGGCCGCGGCGCGCACCGCGTTCTGGCGCAGTTTAAGCGCATGCCAGAGATGGAGCAGAGCAAGAAGATGGTCAACCAGGAGTCGTTCATCCGCCACCGCATCTCCAAGGCGGCGGACCAGCTGAAGAAGCTCCACAAGGATAACCGGGAGAAGGAGATCACTCATCTCATGTACCAGTGCTTGACTGGAAAGGGGCTTCAGGGGCTGGGCGCGGCGGAGTTGAATGACATGGGGTGGTTGCTTGATCAGAACTTGAAGGAGATTTATAAGAGGATTGAAGGGTTGAAGAAGAAGGCGGTGGAGGCGCCCGGGAACGGGGTGGAGGAGAAGCCGGCGCCACTGGTGCTGGATGGGGGGATGCAGAGGGCGGCTCCGCCGCAGCAGTGGTTTACGGAGTGTATGGGGAATCCGGGTGATAATCAGCAGGGGCTGGGAAGTTCGTTTGGGCATGGCGGAGTAGGCGGCAGCGGCAGCGGCGGTGGCGGGGAGGAGATGATTTTGCCGTTCAGTGATGGGAGTAATAGTGCTGCCATGTGGTCTAATGTGTTCTTCCCATGAGCACTTTCATAATTTGTGATGAGTTTTTATGATTTTAAATTAAAAAAAAACTATTTAATTTTAATTTTTCTTTGTTTTCTTTTCATTTTCCAGTATGGGAATTTTATGTATTTTATCATTTCAAATTTATGATCATGAGTTTATTGAATGGCTCTCTTCTTTCTTTGTTTCCTTTTCATTTATTTTTTTGATTGATTGATGTATGATCTAAGAAGCTAGCGTTATCAATTATATGGTAAGTATGTTTTACTTGTGTCTATGATTAATTCGGTTCAGTCAAACTTACTTTGCTTAAGAATTCGGCAAAGCGGGATCGAATTAAAGTCATTATCACTATCCCATGAAAAAATCTAACCGCGGAATGTATTCTTTGAATTCGCCCAACTTGACTAAGGAAATTTCTGAAGTCAAAATTGAAAATCCAATATATAAAATTAAATTATGAAGAAATTATTTTCTTTTCATTATGCTTTATAATTAAATTTCTCTATTATACTTATAATTTATTTTCAACACGCGTTATTTTTACTAGTAATATAATGAGTTGGAATGCAAAAAATCTTTTGTGGATTCACCAAGAATCATGAACCCAATGGGCCCCTCCCAATGAAGTAGATCTTCTATTGCACTTTCGATCACATATCAGTACTCACATTATGAACAATGTATGATATTTCAATTAAAAAATATAATTAAATTAAACAACATCATATATAATACACACAGCACCTTAATATTTATATATTTATATATTTCAATTTATGATCGTGCGTGTTTTTTTGTTTATGTTGGTAGGTGCTCGTGCTTGTGTATATGTGTTTGCAGTGGTTGCATACATGTATATGTGTGTATTTTTGTGCAATGTATGGTGTGTGTTTTCATATTTTGCTATATCGCTTGTGCTTAGACGGGGTTAAGCGGATCCCAACTCATTTGATATGTATGACCTAAAGAAGTCCAATCCAAGAAAGAACAAAAAAGCCCAGGACCTCCTCTGTTAACCCAATGACCCACAAAGGGAGCAGGAGTCTAAAATAGCCACAGGTTTAGCCCAAGAATATGGTCCATTAAGAGATAATTGACCCAAGGCCCATATTCAAATGTCCCGCACGTGGCATACACCTGGCCCCCGAAAAGCTTTAGACTCCTTAGCGACTAGGACTTCCTAGCAGCTAGGATTCCATGCTGATGAAGGATCTCTCCCAACTCGAAAATAACTCTTCAAAAGCAAACCTAACAGAAGATAAAAACAGATCAAGGCTTATCCAAACGATTTTCATCCTCTTTTTTCGAAAAGTAAGAAAGACATGAAGATCCTCATCTTAGGGAGATGCCCTTATATAAATACAGGTTTGGTCCCTAGGCAGGGGACACCTTCCAAACTTCTTGAATACAACTTTTCACTTTCATCTAGCATTCTAACTGCGACTTCAGCACAATTTCTTCCATAAATTCGATCATCCTATCTCAATTTGTTTTTCATTTATCCTTTTGACGATTATTTTCTCTCTAATCCAATACTAACTTGAATATCGGAGTGCTAACATGTTGTTTTGCAGGTCCCGTTTCCCAAATCTTTCGACTTGTTGATTTAGGTCTAAGACGAAAATCCAAGCTTGTTGGACCCTGTGCTATTTCTGCACGTATGAATTGGCGCAGTTTGTGAAAACACAAAGTTGAAGTTGTGAGTCATAATTGAAATTCCTAACAATGCTGTGAACAGTCAAAAGGCTGTGGAAACACCTGGCTATTCGGTCTCAGCACCTTTGGCACTAGTGCCACCACCTCCTAGATCTGCAGGTCCCGTGGCAAAGCCCCCTTGACGTAGCACCTCCTTTGATACTTCCTCGGGAGAGTTATCTCCAGCCCTCCTGGGAGCCATTCAGCAAATAGTCTCCATAGCCATATGAGAGCAGGTGGCAGGATTGATCCCGCTCGCATGATCACCCCATCTGATGTGGACGCCCCAAAAGAAGACGCTGAGGGAGGTATCTCTTTTCCCGCACCACCAGTGGTAGGAGGACGAGGACATCCCCCAGTAGCCCAGCAGGAGGTTCCTCCATAGTGGTTTGTGCACTTGGAATGCTTACAAAAAGACCTCCAAGATGTTCAGTACCAGATTGTAGGGGCCCCCTGAGGAAGAGCAGCAGGGTATCGCCTTTACAAACACAGTGATCGCAGATGAACTCCTAGCAAATTGCCGTACCCCAATCATCGCTGAATATGATGACACTTCTGACCCTCAGGAGCATCTCTCACGTTTTGAGAACACAACCCTCCTACACAAGTATACTGACGGGATCAAATGTCGTATTTCCGTCACTACATTCGCCAGGGCGGCTCAACAAAGGTTTAACCAATTGCCTGCGGGCGCGATAGGAAGTTTCGATCTCTCTTTTTACACCAGTGTACCAGTAGTCGAAAGCTTCAAAAAATAAAACTTAGTCTATTTACTATTCGACAGAAGGAGAACGATCCTTTGAAAGAATACCTCCAAAGGTTTAATGCAGCTGCATTGAAGGTACCTTTTGCTACCTAAGAAGTAAAAGCTAGTGTTTTCTCTTAGGGGCTCCTGGACGGAGACTTCTTTAAGTCCTTGGCCAAGAAGCCCGTAGCCAAGTTCAATGCCCTATTAGCCTGAGTTGCAAAATACATCAACATAGAGGATGCACAAGCCTCCATGAGGGAGAGCAGCTGAAAAAAGAGGAATGAAATAAAGGAGGAGACGCCCTCCAAGAAACCTCGAACAGATTTTCAAGACAAAAAACCATCTTTTCAAAAAGTGAATGCGGTGTACACCCTGTTGGTTGTGCCCATCACCTAGGCTCTCATAGCGGTAAAAGAAAAAGGTCTCTTAGCTTCCCCCATCGTCCCAAATCCCATAAGTTCTGCCATTTTCACAATGACTGCAGCTATACCACCAAAGAATATCGATACTTCAAGAATGAAATCAAAAGATTTATTCAAAATGGATACTTGCAAGAATATGCGTGTTGTGAAAAGGCCCTAGGAACAGGACCCTATAAAAAATAGAAGGCTGATAAATCAAAATAGGCGAAAGTTTCCAGCCTAGAACCCCTTCCAAAGGAGGGAACCAGATCTGCGTCTGGAAGCAGGACTGGAATCAATGATCCCCTCATAAGGGAGTCTACAAATAATAGTGGGAGGACAAAATAGAGGTGATTCCCACCATGCTAGAAAAGCACAAGTAAGAGAGGTGCATGATATAACCTTGAAGGAGGTACTGAATGTGGATGCGATGGAGGGCACCCTTTCATCCAGTTCAGACGAACAGAACGACCAGGACCTAAAAACTCTCACAATGACGCTCTGTTCATCATAGTATTATTGGCTAACTATGAAGTAGGGTGAATTTTCATAGATTTGGAGCGCTTGACGGATATATTCTTTGGGGAAGTTTATAACTAAATGCAGTTAGGCAACATCTCCCTAGAAAAGGTGAACACCTCTTTGTACGGTTTAGCGGGAGGAGTATACATCCTCGAGGTATGATCTCACTCCCTTTAACCTTAGAGACCGGGTCCACTCGAAAAACTTATCTACTGGAATTCCTGGTGGTGGATATACCATCTGACTGTAATGTTATTCTTGGGAGGCCTACCCTAAGTGCTTTTCAAGTGGTAATTTTCACTTACCATATGAAGATCAAGTTCCCTACATTTGGTGCCGTAGGAGAGGTGCAGTAGTGCCCCCTCCAATCACGTAAATATTATATAGAGGTTCTACTCAAAGGTAGATAAATTGTTGACAGCAGGACACATCAAGGAGATATAATTCACCGAGTGATTATCCAATGTGGTTCTGGTACCTAAGCCTGGAGGAAAGTGGAGAATATGCATTGATTTCAGGGACCTCAATAAAGCATGTCCAAGGATTTTTATCCTCTACCCCAAATCGATCAACTAGTTCACTCCACATTAGAATGTGAATTATTAAGTATGATGGACGCTTCGCAAGGGTACCACTAGATTATGCTGGCTTCTGAAGATCGTAAGAGGGTCAGCTTCATCACTTTTGCCTGCACATTCTGTTATATGGCTATGCCATTTGACCTGAAAAATGCAGGAGCTACCTACCAGTATTTGGTAGACAAGATATTTCGTGTACAGCTAGGGAGGAACGTTGAAGTTTACGTGGACGACATGCTAGTGAGAAGTAAGAAGGTTAGAAACCACATCATAGACCTGGAAGAAACATTTTATCTTGAGGAACTATTGATTGAAGCTTAATCCAGGGAAATGCACGTTTGGTGTATGAAGAGGGCGTTTCCTTGGGTTCATGGTAACTCAAAGAGGAATTGAAGCCAACCTTCTCAAGATTAAACCTATCTTGGACATGAAAGCACTGACTAACGTTAACGAAGTACAACAGTTGACCAAAAGAATAGCTGCGCTCAGTAGCTTTATTACCAAAGCAGTGAAAAAAAGTTTGCCCTTTTTTAAAGTGCTAAGAAAAGCGAAGAACTTCGAGTGGGACACCACATGCCAGCAAGCCTTCGAAGAATTAAGAAGTATTTGGCGAGGCTCGCTATTAGTAAAACCTTCTACGTATATCTCTCCGCTACGCCTCAAGTTGTCAGCTCCGTTCTCATTCACGAGGAAAGAGGAAAGTAAATGCCAATTTATTATGTTAGCAATGTACTTAATGGTGCGAACGGATGCTATACTCCTATCAGAAAAATGGCTCTAGCATTAGTAATCACAGCTCAGAGACTGCGCTCTTATTTTCTTTCACATCCTATTGGAGTGAAGACTAACTTGCCATTGAAGCAGACTCTCGGTAAACCTGATACTTCCGGACGCTTAGTGAAGTGGGCCGTGGAATTGAGTGAGTACGGCATTTCATATCTATCACGGACGACCATCAAAGCTCAGGCTTTGGCTAATTTCACCTCCGAGATGGAAGGAACATTCATGGAGGACATCTCCAAAATCGAAAAATGGTTGCTTCATATGGATGGGTTATCCACAATTGAAGCCAGTGGTGCGGGTATAATCATCACTTCACCTCACTGAAAGGATTTAAAATTTGCTGTCAAATTCAGATTCAAGGCCTCTAACAATGAAGCTGAATACAAAGCACTCGTAATAGGCATGAAGATGACTCACGAAGTAGGAGCCAGACATTTCGTGGCTTACTTAGATTTCCAACTGTTAGTCAAACAGGTAGAAGGCATGTATGAGGCCATAGAGGAAAGTATGACATAATACTTACAACAGATAGCATAATCGAAAACAAGATTCGAAAGTTTCCAACTCATTCAAATCCCAAGAGAAGAAAACGTTAAAGTTGATTGCCTTTCCAAGCTTGCTAGTGCTTTAGAAGATTGCAAAACCAAGCACATTACTATACAACACCTCCTTAAGCCGAGGGCTCCTCTAAGTATTTAAGTATCTTTGAGAGAAGATTAGAGGACACCTGTGATCCGATTGTTGGAGGAGGGGTACCTCCCTAATGATAGGTGGGACGCAGCCAGGCTCAAGTTTTGGGCCACTTGTTTCCTACTGCAATAGTGGATCCTCTATAAGAAATCCTTCACTCACCCTTTGTTCCGATGTTAGTCTCAACAAGAAGGGATACGTGTCCTTAAAGAAATACATAGTGACTGTTGTGGAGCGCATACTGGAACATGGACACTGATTAACAAAGCTTTACGGGCTGGATATTTTTGGCCCACCATGAAGCAAGATGCACGACAATTAATGAATAAATGTGAAAAATGTTTGAAGCATGCCTCGCTTATACATCAAATGGCAGAACCTTTCTCCATTATGTTATCACCCTGTCCTTTCTCACAATGGGGCATGAACATCGTGAGACCTTTTTCCCTGGCTCCTAGCCAAAGGAAGTTTCTTTTGGTTGCTATTGACTATTTTACAAAGTGGGTGGAAGCAAAGCCACTCGCTCGCATTACATAAGAAGAAGTAATGAAGTTTATATGGAAGAAAATTATCTGTCACTTCGGGTTCCCCCGAGAAATAATCTCAACAATGATCGACAATTTCAAGGTCGAAAAATACAAGAGTGGTGCAAAGGCTTACATATCAAACAAAGATTCACATCGGTGGCACACCCCCAATCCAACGGACAGGTTGAGTTCACCAACCGTATCCTAGTACGAGGGATTAAAAGGAGATTAGAGCAAGTTGGTGAAAACTGGACAGAAGAGCTAACTAGTGTTTTATAAGCTTACAGAACAACTCTTCGAGGATCTACGAGGGAGAGACCCTTTGTGTCGGTTTATAGGACTGAGGCCATCATCCCCACCGAGTTAGGGATGTCCTCTCACAGAATCCTGCATTTTTGTGAAGAACGTAATACGGAGCTCTTGAAAGAAAGCTTGGATCTCATTGAAGAATTAAGAGAAAAAGCTTTCATTCGCATACAAAGATACAAAAACACCATGATTAATGCTCATAATAGAAGGGTGAAAAGTCGAAGTTTCCAAGTCGGACATCTAGCATGCGAAGGGTGGTCATCTATTAGGTCCTACTTGTGAAGGACCCTACAAGGTCACAGGAGTAATAGGATGAGGAGCTTATGAATTAGAAGATCTTGAGGGACGCCCCCTATCGCGACCTTGGAACGTACACAATCTTAAAACATACTGTGTGTGATATCCCCCTCACTACACGAGTCCTCTTGGAGAACATCCTCCTCAAAGCATAAGTCCTCCTGAAGGATATCTCCCCCTTAGAGAATAAGTTCTCTTGAAGGACATCCCCTAGAAGAATAAGTCCTGCTAAAGGACATCCTCCTCAAAGAATAAGTTCTCTTGAAGGACATCTTTCACAAAAATTAAGTCCTCCCGAAGGACGTCCCTCGTCACCAGACAAGTCCCCTCTGGAGGTTTTCTTCCTAAGTTGGGGGCATTCCCACAGAGGTATGACATTTTCTAGCTTTATATAATATAAGAAGGCGAGGCATAAACCAATATGGAAGTAAGCCCTACTAAAAATCATACAGGCATCCGTCATTGAGGGAACCCTAGGTCTCCCATTTCACGCCCTCATATGCCTTTTATTCATCTTTTACATATATACATTTCACAATATAATATGAAAGATAACCTTGTGCCTAAGAGCATAGAATACAGAAAGAATATTCAAGGGGGTACACCCCTACAGAGGTTATCCCTCACGACATGCCAAAAGGTCCCTTCAAGTAAGAAACGGGTAGTTTATTAGTCAGAGATAAGAAGACACATAAACAACATGGCATAAATTCTATGGTGGATATCAAGCAAGAAGTAAAACAAGAAATGAGAGTCATCACATTACGGCTCCCGGCCTAAAACATGCCGTGGGCAAATCAAAACAACATTCACAAAAAGAAAGAAAATTGTTTCATCCCCATTTCTGATGGTGGCAAAGGAGCACAGCAAGAAAATAAATTGTTTCAATGGGAGAGGGGCAAGTAGATCTTCATTGTTCTTCTCCATAGGTGGCGTCTTCATTCTCTTTCTCAGCTTGGTCCTCGATGGCAGGCTATCTGCATGACTATCTAGGAGTCCTCCTTTGGCGAACAGGGGTCATCCCCCTCCTTCAATTCCGGGGCACCTGCGCTCAAGGTGTCCACCACTGTAGAATTCATTGTTGCTTTAGGGGGGGGGGGGATTTCTCACCTCAGCTTCAACCTCCCCCAAAGTATGATCCAAACTTCTTCTGCAAAGCCCTCCTTGAGTCAATTTGGAACAAAGCATAATTATGAAACAAAGCCCTCCTTGAGACAACCTGATTCAAGAGGGAAGGTTCAGCAAAGGGTCCAGAACATTATCCATTGCAACCCCAAAATTGAGAAAAGAAGGTCCGTCCTTTGTTAGGTGGTACCCCTGAGAGCTAAGAATTATTCTTTGCAAGCCACGAAGCCGTGTTGAAAGTAAGGCATAACTATCTTTGCCACATCTTGCTCGTAATCCATTGATTTCATAAACTCACCAAGGCGCTCGCCCAATAAGCCTCCAGATAGCGTTGGCTCTCCCCAATATTGGAAAAGTCAAGGACAACCTTCTCAATCGCTTTTTTGACCGCCCCCTCATGGCCAGCAGGTTCATTTTGTAGTCTGTTCAAATCTTTCTCAAATTGTTGGCAGCAGCTAGTGCCCTCCTTCTTTGCCTCTTTTAGCTTGATAATATCAGCACCCTAGCACTCCACTCATTGCATGGTTGCATGGGTTACCTGTCAAATCCCATGATCTACAAGAACAAGTCTTTTCCTTCATATTTATGGATTCTATCTTTTGTTTTGGAATATGTTGTATTACTTATTTTGCGCCGCACATGACTTTATGGGACCAAAAAGACTTGTTTTTAGATTTAATGGTACCAAAACACTATAGGATGTTGGAAGGCCGTTTTTCCTCATTTTTCGCAGAATCACGTGACTTTTTCTGCCAAAATGGTGAGGTTCTTCTTAAAACTATATGTGTTTCTTAAAACAGGAAGCGACGACCCTTCTTAAAACTATTTGTGTTTCTTCGTTCATGGCAGGAACACACCCATCGTACCTTTAAACCAAGTCCACATCACCTTGGATAGAATATTCTCCACCAATATACTATTAATTAACAAGTGTTTGGTGTTCCGATTACTAATATATATGTTTATTATTGTGCATTGATCATATAATAAGAGTAATGTATTTATCTCGTGATGTACTTTTCTCAATTAAACTCAATCTAATCTTAAACTTTCCTTTCACATGTAAAATATTATTATCTTTTTTCTTTTTTTTAGAGTTTATTATCTTTTTTTTCTTAGAGTGGTAATTACACATGTAATTACATCAATATATTAATAAATTGAGTAATATGTCAATTCAACCAATATTAATATGATTAGAAACATAAACAGATTACAGTAACTCACATAAAGTGAAACGAACACTCATATAAAGTAACACAAGTACCCATAAGACTGATGAATCTCAAACTCATCAACTCAAATTTGTTAATAGGACCTCAGTGTTAACGAGTAAAATATTATTATTGTATATTTTTGTTTTTTTTTGGTTACCAACTTCAAATGTGAAGTAAGTACTCATTTAGCCCTACAACAATGAGTGATTCAAATTTGTGTGTTTTGATTGCTACCATAACTTTTCTGTGTTGTTTGACCCATTTTTCAATTATTATTATTTTTAATTAAATGCCACCAAAATCACATTTTGTAAACCCACTCTTTACATAATGACCCATATATAATTCCATTAAATAATTTTAATTCCTTTATTAACTTTAAAATGAATTTAGTTTTAAATGTAAATTACAATCTCTATTTGCATAATCAATTATAAAATGATGAGTTTTACCAAAAAAAATAATTATATTAAAATCAATTATGAAATACGTTTTAAACTTAAATAATAATTCTAGAAGTAACCCAATTAAATGTTCATAGGAAGTAAGGGGAGGAGGTGTAGATGGATTAATTAGCCCATAACCCAAAATATTGCTTAGAGCATAAAAGTCAAAAGCTGAAAAAAAAAGCATAAAAGTCAAAAGATGGGTTAAACCTTTATTATAAGAATCAGCTTTATGAAACAAGATTACACTCCCAACAATCTTGACTTACACCTCCACAAGTTAATCAAATAAATTCCTACTTAGATTTCATTACTCATTAAATTAAAGAAATTATAATGTAATATCTTGTTGTAATATATATTATTGTATATATTCTTGTTTAATGATGGGGTGAATTACGATAACCTCTCTAAATGTTTGACTTTATTATAAAGTATTCTTTCGTTGTTTGAAAAATTATAAATATTTTTTCAATTGTAATGGTCGTCTGACAACTAGACAATCCTTAGCTTTCCATCCATTTTTGTGGTGAATTGACCAAAAATGTCCTTGTGAGCTGTAAATTTAATTTTACTTATTTTTTTACAATTTTATGAATTTTTTATGGACTAATGTGAACAATTGTTTTTACAATTTTTCAATTTTTTTTTCTATCTCATCCGATTTTTTTTGTTTATTTTCAAAAGATAAGAAAAATACAATAAGGGTAAAGTTGACAATTTCAAGTCCCCGTCAAAGGATTACAATAATTTCATCTAATCGCGGAATATTGATAATTTTTCAAACAAGAAAATATTTAATTATACCAAATCTCAAAAAAGCTGGTTTTAATTTGATTTTGATAATTTACACCGTATATAAGTGAGTAGCATGACTTTTTTCTATATCCCAGCCAACGGGTTGACGTTTTCTTGTAAGAAAACCATCAGACTTTGAAAAAGTTAAGGTTTACAACCCCTATAAATAGGGACTCGGTTGTTAAGGTTCTTGTGTGCATGAGTTACAAGTAGAGCTCGAAACACCTTTCATCTCATTCTGTATTGAAGACAGTCTTTAGCATTGCAAGGGATTAGATATGTTGAAAATGGGAGAGCGCAAGATGATGATAGCTGCAGCACTCTTGGCCATGCTATTTGTGGATGTTGCCTTTGCTGCTAGATTTTTCAAGGAAGGATGTGGTTGGGAAG
>NC_026148.1:14257747-14258319 GCF_000512975.1 Sesamum indicum | reverse complement strand
GGTGGAGGCGGGGGGGGTGGTGGAGGTCCTGGTGGCTGTACCGACTGCGGCTGTGGTGGAGGTGGAGGTGGAAGCGGCTGTGGTGGGGGTCACGGTGGATGGCAATGAATAACATGCATAATGTATGAAATTTAAAGTGTGCACGAAATTCAGTTCTGAGATTTCAGCAAATCTTGTAATAAAAGTGACATAAAAAAATGTTTCATTTTCACAGCATGTAATGTGTGTATTTTCTTACTATGCGACATAACAGTAGTTTACGTTTTTATGTTTACAGTATATCTCCAAATTGGCAAGAAATGTAATAAGAAAACTAGTTTAAATCAAGAAGAGAGAAATTCTGGAGATCTAATTGAGCTTAATTAGTGATCATGGATTTTGAATTTCAACACCACCTAAAAATGCAAGAATTTAGTCAACACAAAAGTATAAAATCCTTCACCACTCCAACTTACCTCCAGACTCAAGAACCACAGAACGCTTGCTGTTGGCCTTTTACCGATCAGTATTTTACCTCAAGGACTTAGCGTCCTTAGCATAGTCTATGAGTAGTAAAGAATCATCAATACAGC
>NC_026148.1:14253048-14257701 GCF_000512975.1 Sesamum indicum | reverse complement strand
ACTGTTAAAAGGAATGACGATGCTTGTACACAGCACGACTCAGTGTGAGAAAACCGCAGACTGAAAATGGAGGAAAGACGCTGCTCATAAGCAATCAATATGTGATTGTCTAGCTACTCCTTACGCCAGACAAAACTGCCAGAGAACGAAGCACATAAGAATAAGTTGAAATCATTCTCAAAAATTTTTATGTCAAGCCTAATGTTTAGTGAATATATAGCTCAGCCGTAACATATTCAACAGTATGCAGGCACGGCAAACTAAAGTCTCATAATTTGCTCAGCGGAATCAACTTTGTTTGCCTCGCGTAACGTGTACTTGAGGACGCATTCCCTGCCACCAGTGTAGGTAGTGCAACGCTCATTAAAGTACAATTTCCGTTCATCCTCCCTTGTATCAAATTCTCTTAGTTTTACCTTAAAAAGATACAGGCAAATTCGAGGAGTTGCGAAATGCTGAGCAAAATTCCAGGTCTTTGAGAAAGAGAATATCGTAACAAGATCAGGCTTCTCCATCACCGCTCCGTACAGAAGCGACTTTCTGCGAGATCATGGACTCGGCCAAACGGATTGCTCTTTGAGATCCCGTGATGGTAACTTTCCTGCAAAAAAAGTAAAGGCATGATGAGGTTGCTTTTCCATTAGCTTCTCCAGAGAAACATTAGAAATGTCATCTATTCATACCTATCTGATGTGCCAGACATGAAATCGCCCCTCTCAGATATCTTTATCCTAGCTCCGCTAAGCTGCAGGGCCAAAGAAGCACATACTCAGCAACCAACCAGTTAAAAGAAATATGAAAATCTATATATGGACCTGACTCATCTCCATAATATTCCTTCCACCACGACCAACAACTATCCCAATATGCTCATCCGCAATGCCAATAGTCACAGAACTGCTTCTATCTTCCTGTAGGACCAACATTTACACTTCCGGCTCATAAGTCAAACACACTGAACTTTAGAAAAAGCTGAAAAAGGATGGGAAAGCAGACTCCTAAAAACATTTGAAAGGAACTGGAAGGCATCCATTTTTTTAATAAAACTGGATAGCAGTTTTTCCAAATAAACTTGGACAGCATTCAACTTTCATCTAATAGAATCTGCTTAACAATGGCTCGACAACTTACAGTGGTGCCATGCATATTGCTATCCTTGGGCACTTATATATTATGATTTATTTTCAAAACCAAAATAAAAGATGCGTATATTTATTTGAATAACAACAGTAGAGAGGAACCAGTAGGTTTCCCTCAAAAGCCTACTACAGGGCAAAATGGCACACTTGTGCCCAGCTCTTCAGACAAGAAAGTATAATTGACAACTTAACTTCATAGCTGTATATATCCAAGAAATTATTTAAATAAGCAAAGGTCAATTTCCTAATGGGCACAATAAGATAGTTTAGGGTCAAAAAGGTAGCTTTGGTCTTATCCAGAAATCCAAATCAGTAGCTACAATACCAAGAAAGAAAGTATTTCATCAAAATGATTAAATATGATTACAGACCTTGATTGGGGTGGACCTGTTGTTCTGATACTTCCCTCCGACTCCATTTGGTCCATAGTTCACCCCACCAAATGCTGAAATGGAGGTTACAAATGGCTCAATATCGCATTATGAGATAACAGTTAATTTCAAAAAGGAAAGAAAAGACAAAGTTATGTTCCTCTTTAAGTTTTACTTTCCAGAAAACATTATCAATTTTAATTAGCAAAGCAATAAGGCATCGTTCCTACTAGGTATTCTCAAGATAATATACACCAAATACAGCAGCAGTAATTGCTACATGTACCTTACTAAAAACGTTCATGTGGAAATTGCTCTCCCACTGATCTTATATAAGTTATATGTGCAAAGGAGAGGGAAAGGCAATTCTTTTATGAGTCTCAAGATAATACATAACAAAACATGAAGACAAGTCCAAGGTCGTTTTGACATTCTTGCACTTTCAGAAGATAACTTTATTACAGGGAGATGTTGAAAATTGGTAACAGACAACAGAATCCCACTATCAAATCTGATCATTAGCATTGGAAAAAGTTAGAAATATTGCATCAGAGCAGTCTGGAACACCAGTTTGCGGTGATCTAAAATCATATGAGCCAGATACCATTCTCAATTCAGATTTTTGTCCCATGAATATTTTAGAAAAAGAAAATACAAATGGAAGCTATGCTGTTATCACTATTTTATGTAGATAAATGTTAAGTATGGTATACTTATACATGAAATCCAGAGCATAATATTAATGAAAAGAATCCACTGAGTATACATGTACAAGTTAAACATGCAAAAACAAAAACTTGAAAGATGACTTGTCAAGGTAGAGAGTAATCCTTCACCTTCACTGTGTGCTTGTCAAGATATTACACAATGATAACCTTTTCTGCTATTTCGACCTAATATAACATAGAATGATTTTCTACACCACTTGAGTAAACTAATGTGAAATTACACAACATGGTGATGCATCATGAACTGAAGTTTTAGAACCATGACACACACAAATTCACTCATGTAAATAGTGCTTCCTTTAGAAGAGAAGAAAAAGGTAAGACAGTAATGGTAGGAAAAGCATAACCCATGCTGCGCTTGGTCGACATGCTAGAAGCCTAAGAGCAGTTGTTCCATGCTGACATTTTCTTTGTGGCATACCTTGGATTATATTGTCAGTTCATAATTGATTTTTGAATAGCTAAATATAGGTGAGAATGGAAAGAAGTGGTCATTTGATCTCGATCTCATTTTCACCCTCAAAACTAGTGGCCTTAAATCCTAGTGACTGATCATATGATATACTCTAGAAGTACACAACTCTTTATGGAAATAAAGTATTACTGGTTAGGTATCCAAACTGAAGGGGAAGAAGCATCTCATTTTGGAAGGAGGCAACTTCCTAAAGGTGACTGCAAATTTCAATGTTTGCTCATTACAATAAAAATCCCCAATTCGTTTTTTTTCTTGGTAGAAACTTGTAATTAATAAGATTCGATACATGTGTAATTAGTGGTGCAATGTTTGTTACCAACAAGGTGATTAAGCTATTGTATTCGTGATGCTCCATGCCTTGGTTGTGTGCGCTTTTCTTCTAGAGCTTCCCAATACCTAGCTCTTTTTTCACATGAAAGATTATATACGCAGGACTATTAGCTCATACACAAGCTAATGATATGTGTGGTGATAAAAGATACGTTTTCCTATTAACTATTACTATTATCATTTACTTAAAGTTAATTGGAATGCATATACTTGTGTACTTCTTTCCTGATTCATTTGTGCGAATGCTCCTAGTTCATCGTTCTGCACATTTCTTTTATGTTGCATAGTTCAGCCCGCTTGTTTTTTGAGAATGTCTTTCTATTTGTGCGTGCATGTCATTGTTTTTGTGTCTTTTGCTGCTAAGGATATTACTCAACAAAATGCCTGAGTTTGACCATGACTGCTGATTCAAAAACTCTTATCTGGTTGCCAATGTCAGAGAAGTAGCTATAGCACAATCGCTAATAATGCAAAGGATTTCTTGTGTCAACCATATGGCATGAATAAATGGAAGAAGTAACAAGTGCCATCACAATGAGGGAAAAGGAAAAAAAGAAAAGAGATACAACGTACATTTTGAAAACAAGTACCTGCATAAGGAAACGGGGCATTTGCATACTGATGGTAGTACTGATCCTCTACCAGTTTCAGGAGGATTAACTCAATCGCCCGCATTTGTTCGCCTAAAGCACCAGCCACCGTGACTAGCCTATCATGCAAACCGGGGTAGTAATTGTCCTGGGGAGATATCTTAATACTAGCTCTGGAGTCTTCCATCAGCGACCTGTTCCAACAATCGAATAAAGTTAAAGTGACATCAAACAGATAAATGTTGCCTAATGATCTTTATATACTACTCACTAAAGCACGTCTGTAGACACAAATCTATGATAAAGTCGTTTTATCGAATAAGGACTAGTACATATTCCTCTAAAACAATGGTATAGGTAAGATCAGAGTTTATCTTCCTGGTTAACTTATTAGCAGATCAAGATACAACCTGGTTATCTACTTCTTTTTTATCTATTAGATCAGAAGACAAATGCCAATGAGGCCTACTTAGGATACTTGAAAACCAAATGACAAGATGTTCAACACTGTAAAACAAGAGGTACAATTACACTCATTGCACCATTTGTTAAGTCGACATTGCAAAGCATATCGAATGCACCTATAGATTATAACAAGCATGAAAAATAGAGATAAACGAAAAGCCACCTTTTCAGGCGATACTGTTGGAAACAATTAACCGAGAATTCAAGCACATAAATACAAAAACATAAAGTGAAGTATACTTTCAATAGATCGACTCGCTAAACATGATGCAGTTTATGAGTACTGAATGAATGCCCCTTCCAGTATCATGATTGAATTATGTGTGCATATTCCCCATTAAGATCCTAGCAAACAAGAAACAACCACATCAAAGATGCTTATAATGCAAATGATTATTTGGATATTTCATTTCTTTTATAAATCCGTGCAAGGCGGAGCAAAACATGTCTCTTATTTCAGCAGTACTAACTACTTTGCCTTGTTCAGATCCATGATTTTGGTAAGGAAGCTGAGGGGAAGAGTATCGAAGTAAAAATGCTTTCATATGTTTGGTA
>NC_026148.1:14234459-14253038 GCF_000512975.1 Sesamum indicum | reverse complement strand
AAACAGTGAGAAAACTAGTTATGATTTTATAACACACCTCAACAAAAGGTGAGGAAAAGATGGGAACCCGTATAAAAACTTCATCTATATGTTCCTGCCTATATCAATCTTCAAGCAAACATCCTTACAAGCATAACCCAATTTCTCTTCTGCGCTCTCAGCACACCCATTTTGATCCTCCTTTTCCTTTCCCTTGGATTCAATTATTCAAACAAAAAACAGAGCAGTTTCTTTTTCGGGGAAAAGAAAAAGAAAATTACATTTCCACCAAATAATAAAGCAGACCCTTAACCATGTCAATTCTCAGAAGCCTCTTCACTTAATTTCTGAGATTCTAGAGATTCATGCCATTACTGAACATCTAGAATTTAAAGTTTGTTATCTGGCAACTGAAGAAAAGCTTTTCGAGCAGATTAGTTTCTTTTATTTTGGGTTTCCCGTTTCCGAAATTTTCAACTAATCTCTTCAAGTTTCTGCTGGTCAGTTACACAAGGTAGAATTTTGATAAACCCACAAAATTTCAAAGAGAAATCAGTAATTTTTCAGTGTATAAGGAGATTGAATACTAGTGGATTCAAATTCTATATGCACTTTTTGATATTGTGTTTTTCCAGAGGTTCTTTGAAAAATATTAGCCCATACTATGCTTCTTTCACCACCGAACCAACTTGATATATCACTCTTCTTATGATTTTTTTTCCTTGTTCCTCGCACTAACTCTGCTTTCTCATTTTCATGATCCAAAGGAAGTATTATAGTTCCCCAACCAAATACCAAATAAATCAAACTGACCAATTAAACTTCCCAGGCAAGCACGGAAAAGATTAACACATTCAAGGAAGAAAATAAAAAAAAACAGTAAAGCTACCATCCAACAGTTTCATACTTTTAAAGTCAGAATTGCAGATACAGCAACAAAGTTATTACAGCATTTCAGAGAGAAACTTTCGTACATTCCAAGAATAGTCAACTATTACTGGGCAATAAAATTGACACAACGTGTTTCTCAACCTAAGAATGAAGCTGCATACATACTTTAAGAGTAAATGCATTGGAACAGTCACAAACAACCTTCAGTTGTGATGCAGAAGAAGATACCATACGCCAATTGATAAATTGAGGCACTTATTCAAATATTAGTCTAATAATTTATGGAGACTGACATCTTCATTGACTAATCGCTTCTTTAACATCAATTGAAAGGCGACGTACTTAATAGTGCATAAAAGAAGCAGGCAAACCTTATGATGGCTCCACCTTTCCCAATTATTCCACCACAAGAGCTGTTGGGCACAACCAGTCTAGTTTTCGATTCAGGATCAACTTCACCACCATCCTCGGCATAAAACTAACCCAAGCAGAAAAGAGATCCGTTTAGTAGTAAATCCATATACTCATCTCAAAAACTTAAAGATATTCTCCTTACCTCATCCAGCAATTTGGAGAGGATGAGATTGACTGCATTTAATATGTTATCAACTGTTCCGGAAACCATGATAATCCTGTCAGACGTGCCAGGAAAACACTCAAAATTGCGTGACAACTGGATGCGCGCTCCAGATTGTGACTGTATATCATTGATAGTTGAACCACCTTTTCCTATTACAGAACCAGCTTCAGCATTTGATAGAAGGAACCTAAGATGGGTTTCCTTCTCTACATTGTCTGTGCAATAACAAAAAGAGAAAAATTTAACAAAAAGAATACAAAAAGTATTATATGCAATTAGGAGCACTAGGTCGGAGAATGATAAAACATTCAACCATAAAATGGAGAGTAATGAGTATGAGTAAACATGTTCCA
This sequence comes from Sesamum indicum, assembly GCF_000512975.1. Lineage (NCBI taxonomy): Eukaryota > Viridiplantae > Streptophyta > Magnoliopsida > Lamiales > Pedaliaceae > Sesamum > Sesamum indicum. Next base: position 14,251,235 of record NC_026148.1, on the reverse strand, counting down.
TTGCATTTTCCCAATCCTTACTTATAAAGCATCTTTTTTTTCCAAATACGGAAAGAAATAGTTTAGGGTAGTTAGTCCCAGTCTACATTGAAAATGAGGATTAGATACACTAAAGGAGCTTCCCTAAAGAAGCACTACTGTTATTCCTCAACATAAGTTTTTACTAGTCAAATAAAGCCAATGCAGCACAGAGTTCCACATACAAATAAAATGACCAAATGATAGGGATTGATGATGCATCACCATATTAGCCGCATTAGATTCACAACTAGTATATGAAATATATATAACACACACAGATCAGATTCATCAGAATGTTATGCTTTGATACCACCACAAGTTTCTTTATCAAATAAATTTAAAATTACAGGAAAATTAAGCATATACATCAATAAAACTCGGTTTCAGTGTGGGAGTACCAGATTGTTATCAGAATGTTGCTTAATCGAGAAGTATACAAATTACAGAAAAGGGAACTATTTCTAGAATTGATCTTTTGCCCCCTACTATTCCTCTTCCTTATGGGAGAGCCTTTGCCCTGGGGGGTTGAAGCATAACCTCTTACACTCACCGAGCAGTCTAGCATAGTCTCATGCTACTTCTACTTAATTAATCCAAACTTCCTTGAGAGTAATAGCTGATCGAAAGTTCTCTACATCAAAGTCATGTAGAAAATGTTGAAAAGCTCATCTGCTCAAAATTTGGAAGTATTTATAATATTAAGAACTTACTCCCTCCATCTATTTTAATTGAAACGTAATTTTAGATAAGAACCAAAAATATTCTGGATGCTTTTACAGTTTTTTCTTAAAAGCCATTACTGGACTAAAGGTGTCAAATCATTATTTTAAGTGTGAAGAGTAAATTTTGACATAAGATTTCTGTTGTAAGGGAAAATGTACTGTTTCCATTATTAAAGTACACTAACTAAAGACCCACACTAGCTGAACTCTATCCATGACTTCATAGACATGACACTCCCATTTCACCACTAAACTACATTTTAATGGCCACTGTCACAGTTATTATATTATACTTTTAATTGATAATTGATAGAGATGACAATTGGTTTTGTCTAGGGTGGATTTCCCAAGACCTGCGACTTGACTGATCAAGAATTTTATGGAGTCGATGGACCCACTTTGTAATGTTCGAAATATTAAAGAATCATTTTGAACAATTATTTTTAAAAATAATATCATCACAAGTTTCTTAAAATGTGAAAATTATAATCTTTGTAAAGAACTAATCATTTAAATATTTATATGTACATGTCTTAGTTTTTGAAATATTGAGATCCACAAACATATCTTCTACTTTCATATATACTAAGCTATAAGTTATATTTTATTAAATTTTATATCATATTTATGATATATATGTGAGCATATATATATGCAATATACTCATTATTATAGGAATACACAGAATAAAATACACAAAAGAAATTTAAAAGATTACAATAATTTAAACAGGTTTGGTCTAGGTGTAGTTAAACTTAAAATCCAAGATACGCCCTGAGACCCTGTCCAAAGTTTCCAGCCCTAATTGACAACATTAAACATCTTTATAGATATGTTTCCAAAATTAGATATGCTACAGATAAATCGATCTCATAACATTGACTCATGAAATGCAGTAAATTATAACTCAAATTCAGCGTTCAGTGTGACACATGAATAGCATAGCATTAACAATCAGAAAATAAAGAACACCAAGTATTAACATATGTTTCAAACTGGCCAAGAGTTCCACAAAATCACTATCAATGCCAATTTCGAGGGTTTCGGCAACAACTATTTACAAAGTAAAAAACACAACGATAATGTTAACCGGTTTGTACTCTAATTCCATGCTATTAAACAACAAATGAGCTGATGCAAACATAAATTTCACGTTAACTCAAAAATTTACCGAACAAAACAGATCCAGGACCACAGATCTTCAGAAAACAAGTTGATTAAGTCGAACTAACATCATGTAAATACGTGTAAATGAATACATACATACAAAAGCGTAGAGAGAAGGAAACCTGGTGGAGGCGTTGATTTCCGAGGCGATGATTGATTCTGCTGGACCTCAGACGCCGCCGCACTATACGGAGATTTACCACCTTCCATTGCCATATCTTTCTATATACTAATGTATAGTTAAACTTAACTTATATATGCAGAGAGATATGGTCAGAGCATTTGAAATGTTAGAGAGAGAATCGAAGTTGAAGAACTCTGATGTGATTTCCTTTTGTTTGTATGTATAGGTTGTGATGTTGGGCTGTTGGAAACTTGGAAGTCCAAATTGCATTTGAATAAGGATAAATTTTATAAGATTTTGTTGTAATTATAAATACATTCCACTTATATAAAAAATTATAATTATCTCACATGATATTTGAATAATGTTACATTACTTATTGAAAAAGTGAGGAATACAATAAATTCAATAATATCCTCGTGTATTTAATGAGACCTAATTTAATTGACAAAACTTATGTTTTATGATTTTAAGGTCATGAAGTCAAATCCTACCAACTTCGGGTCGTTTCATTGGCCTTCCTTTTTTTTTTTTTTTTTTTTTTTTATAGCACTTCTCGAACACCTTCATCTGTTTGACGGGGCATTCAAGTTGTGCCTCATGTTCAAAAACCATTTGAAAAAATAATTAATAAATTAAATTAAATTAATACTAAAATACTTACTCTCTTACGTTTGTGTGCCCCAAAGGAGGATGACCCCCTGCGTTAGACGGTAGCAGCTGCGTCCAGGTTTGACTGCACAATTGGCCTTATTCTTTGTCAATTGTGATCGAAAATCTGGGCGAGCCCAATACTCTAATAGTTGGCGCCAGATCTCCTCGGGCAGCCACAACGAGCTTTTTGCATAAACTTACCCGCCTGCGACTTGACGACCTTGAACATCGCCTCGTCATCGCAGTCCCACTAGTATGTCAGCTGCAAATGTCACATATAAAAAGAATGTAAATATTAAATAAAAAATGTAAGTATTACTTAAAAATAAATGTTATTCTTACCTTTAAATTAGTAAACCAGAATAATTGGTGCTCCTATGGGATCTGCAATATGGATCCCCAAGGATGCGGATAATGTTTGCGGACCGTGGCCTGGATTCGAGAGTGAAAATTTTGGTCCAGCCTGATAAATAATTAAATATTAAAATTAATAAAAAATTTATAAAATTATTTAATAATTTTTTTTACATGACCTCGCATCCCGGAGGTTGATATAACGTCTTTAAGCACGCCCTAGTCGGGTCCTTTGATCTGCTCGACCCTGCTGCAGGTGACCCCGGTATAATAAATGTTGTAGCCGTCCTGCAACGGCACTGATGCAGGCTCTGGTGGTAAAGGTGCATTCGCACCAACAGCGGGAAGAGGATTGGGAAGGCCACGGCCGCGTGCACGACCACAGCCCCGGCCACGACCTCGTCTCGAAGAAAGCGGAGCACCGATAGTCATGGATCTACAATTTAAAAAGAAATAATATTAAAACTATTAATTGTATTTTATTATTGATAAGATTATATTTTTCTAAAATTTTTAAATGTTCTTAAAATTTGCATTGAAGTTCATTTTTTTCGTAAAAATTGCATTGTAGTCCATAATTTTCTAAAAATTGCATTAAATTCTATGATTCTTGTAAACTCCTTAATTTTTAAAAATTGCATTAAGGTCCAATTTTTTCCTAAAATTACTTTAAGATCCATTTTTTCCTAATTCTCCTAAACTGCATAATTTTTCTATAAATTGTATTAAGGTCCAATTTTTTGCTAAAATTTACATCAAGATCCAATTTTTCCTAATTCTCCTAAACTGCATAATTTCCTAAAAATTATATTAAGGTCAAATTTTATCCTAAAATTGCATTAAGGTCCATTTTTTTTCTAAAAATATATTAAGGTCCATTTATATGCATTTATCCTAAACTGCATAATTTTCTTAAATTATGTGGCGTTCTGATCCAGTGAGCCATCTCTTCTTTGAGGCCCCACTAACTCGGCCAGGTGGTTGAAAATAGACCGTTGGATTATATCTTCGTTGCTCATGAGATCATGGTTTCTATGAGGCATGCTTCATTTGGAAAGAACATCCGGCTCAAAGTAGTGGGAAAAGAATAAGCCATTTCTTCGATTATGTATTCCTCAATATGTGCTTTATTCTTCACATTTTTCTTCAAATCACGTAGGAACCTTTCAAAGGCGTACATCCACCTATATTGCACTGCCTCCTACACGAACTTCGTATGGCAAGTGAACAATGAGGTGCTCTATTGAGTCGAAGAAAACTGGAGGAAATATCTTTTCAAGGTTCTACATGTTGACAACAACACTGTGTTCCAACTCATGTAGCTTAGTGACATCAAGTGTGGTCGAGCATGTGCTCTGGAATAAAAGACTCATCTCTGTTAATGCGCTCCATACATGATCGGGAAGTATCTTAGGAAAGGCAATAGGGATTAATTTCTATATGAATACGTGAAAGTCGTGGCTCTTCATGCCGTACATCCTCAACTCCGTCATGTCGGCGCAGCGACAATGTTAGACGCGTACCCATCGGGAAATTTAAGACCACGAATTCATTCGCATATCCTCCACTTCGCTCCTTCGTAAGGGTATAGACCGCTTTAGGCATAGCGTTCAGTCTCCGTTCGTCCAACTCAAGCTCCAGCCAAGTACATATAATCTTCAAGTCCTTCCGTGAATTCAAATTATCCTTCGTCTTTTCTTTTATATCCATCACGGTGTTGAATATATTGGTAAATACATCTTTCTCAATATGCATGACATCAAGGTTGTCTCGAATCAGATGTGTTCTCTAGTATAGAAGATCCAAGAAGATGCTTTTCTTCGTCCACTTGTAGTTGCTACTATAGTTGGAAGGAAGTGTCAACGGTTGTTCAACTGTAAGACTTATGTCTGCAACCTAATCGTAGATTTGCTCTCCTGTCAGCCTCAAATGTGCAATTTTATATTCTACACAATTTTTTGCAAAGGCTTTCTTGTTCCTTCAGTAAGGTTGGTCCTCCGAGAGAAACTGTCTCTGGCATTCAAAGTAGCATGCCTTCCTACCATGCTGAAGGTGGATTGCCCTTGTGTCATTCATACAAATTGGACACCCCATAATACGGTGGTACTCTATCCAGACGTTATCCCATAAGCGGGTAGGTTGTTCACAATCCACATCAACGCCGCCCGCATAATAAATGCCTGGTCCGTGGCATTATCGTACGTTCAAACACCCACATGCCACAATTACAACAGCTCTTCGATCAATGGCTCTAAATACACATCAATCAGACGCTTCGAATTAGAAGGGCTAGGGATCACCATCATAAGAAACATGTACTCAAAACTCATGCCACGTCCGACGAATAAGTATGATTTTACTGCCCGTGTGGTGCAAACCCGTCTATGCAAAAGTCCAATCGAACATTACACGACTCTTCTAAAAAATGAGGATATGTCCGATCAAAATGCTTCTAAGCCACTGTATTGGAAGGATGACACATTGACCCCTGTCTGATGTGTGGCATGTATAGATGTGTATTCTCATTTTTGTTTACCTAATATTAAAGAGTATTTATTGAAATGAAGAGCAATAACCTAATATTGTTGCTCATTTGAACCCAATGCCATTATTGGAGCAAAGAAGGTTGCAGTATTTCCCAGTGTGTTTTATTTATATAATTGTATTAGGACAATGATTTTGTGATTAATATTACCTAGTTTTTGGATCAACCTCTCTGAAAATCATGATATGGTGTAGCAGGTTTCTATTGAGATCATGATTTGCAGGAATATATTTTTATATATTCTAATCAGCTATTGCATTTCTTTTTCAATTTTATCGACCACAAACTTGAGAAGTTTTGTTGAATGATGCCCCATCCTTGTTCCGAATTTTTCATTACCATGTTTGTGCATCTTTTTTGTGTGTGATTGGGTGTGTGTGTGTGTGTGTGTGTGTGTGCGTGCGTGCGTGTGGAATGTGTGTGCGTGTGTTTGTGAGAGAGTGTGTGTGTTTGAGTGTGTGGTGTCTAGGTGTGTGTGGGGTGTGTTTGAGTGCATGTGTGTGTGTGCGTGTGCGTGTGTGTGTGTGTGTGTCACGGTAGAACATCTTTTACTTATATTTTGAATATAGAAAAAGTGAGGTATTGTTTTTATCTTTTGTGCCAACGAATGACATCTGCGTCTCGTTACATTAGCCATTCACCTTCATTTTCTAAGTCTTCATTTCTATCTGCATAACCCTTTTTCTCGTACATTAGCCATTCACCTTCATTTTCTAAGTCTTCATTTCTATCTGCATAACCCTTTTTCTCGTGCAGGATATCACCATAGTTTCGCAATATTTTATGCTAATTACGGGTATTGTGTGTCTTTGTGGTCTATTTATTTTCTTTGAAATATTTTTGTGTGTTTAGATAGACGTATATTCTCGTTTTTGTTTACCTAATATGAAAGAGTATTTATTAAAATGAAGAGCAATAACCTAATATTGTTGCTCTTTTGAACCTAGTGCTATTATTGGAGCAAAGAAGGTTGCAGCATTTTCCAGTGTATTTTATTTATGTAATTGGATTAGTCAATGATTTTGTGATTAACATTATCTAGTTTCTGGTTCAACCTCTCTGAAAATTATAATCTGGTGTAGCAGGTTTCTGTTGAGATCATGATGTCTAGGAATATATTTTTATATGTTTTAATCAGCTATTGCATTTCTTTTTCAATTTTATCGACCACAAACTTGAAAAGTTTTGCTGAACAATGCCCCCTCCTTCTTCCGACTTTGCCATTATCTTGTCTGTGCATCTTTTTTTTGTGTGTGTGTGTGTGGTGATTAGGTGTGTGTGTGTCTGTGCATGTGGGGTGTGTGTGTGTTCGTGTGTGTGGGATGTGTGTATGTGTGTGCGTGCGTCTGGGGTCTGTGTTTGTGTGTATGTGCGTGTGGGGTGTGTGTGTGTGTTTGTGAGTGTGTGTGTGTGAGAGAGAGATAAAGTGTGTGTGTGTGTGTGTGTGCGTGCGCGTGTGGTGTGTGTGTGTGTGTGTGTGTGTGTGTGTGTGTGTGAGTGTGTGGTGTGTGGGTGTGTGTCATGGTAGACGTATATTCTCGTTTTTGTTTACCTAATATGAAAGAGTATTTATTAAAATGAAGAGCAATAACCTAATATTGTTGCTCTTTTGAACCTAGTGCTATTATTGGAGCAAAGAAGGTTGCAGCATTTTTCAGTGTATTTTATTTATGTAATTGTATTAGTCAATGATTTTGTGATTAATATTATCTAGTATCTGGTTCAACCTCTCTGAAAATTATGATCTGGTGTAGCAGATTTCTGTTGAGATCATGATGTCTAGGAATATATTTTTATATGTTTTAATCAGCTATTGCATTTTTTTTTTCAATTTTATCGACCACAAACTTGAAAAGTTTTGCTGAACAATGCCCCCTCCTTCTTTCGACTTTGCCATTATCTTGTCTGTGCATCTTTTTGTGTGTGTGTGTGTGTGTGTGTGTGGTGATTAGGTGTGTGTGTGTCTGTGCGTGTGGGGGGTGTGTGTGTGTGCGTGTGTGTGGGATGTGTGTATGTGTGTGCGTGCGTCTGGGGTCTGTGTTTGTGTGTATGTGCGTGTGGGGTGTGTGTGTGTGTGTTTGTGAGTGTGTGTGTGTGAGAGAGAGATAAAGTGTGTGTGTGTGTGTGTGTGCGCGCGCGTGTGGGGTGTGTGTGTGTGTGTGTGTGTGTGTGAGTGTGTGGTGTGTGGGTGTGTGTCATGGTAGAATATTTTTTACTTTTGAACATAGAAGAAGTGAGGTGTTGCTTTTATTTTCTGCGCCAACGAATGCCATCTGCGTCTTGTTACATTAGCCATTCTCTTTTAATTTCTAAGTCTTCATTTCTATTTACACAACCCTTTTTTCTCGTGCAGGATGTCACCATAGTTTCGCAATATTTTATGCTCATTACGGGTATTGTGTACAGGATGCCACCATAATCAGCTATTGCATTTCTTTTTCAATTTTATCGACAACAAACATGAGAAGTTTTGCTGAATAATGCCCCCTCCTTGTTCCGACTTTTATATTACCCTTATCTGTGCATCTTTTTTTTTTTTTGTGTGTGTGTGTGTACGTGCAGGGGGTGTGTGTGTGTGTGTACGTGTGGGGTGTGTGTGTGTGGGGTGTGTGTGTGTGAGTGCGTATGGAGTGTGTGTGTGTGTGTGTGTGTGTGTTTGTTTGAGTGCGTGGTGTCGAGGTGTGTGTGGGGTGTGTTTGAGTGTGTGGATGTGTGTCACGGTAGAATATTTTTTACTTTTGAACATAGAAGAAGTGAGTTGTTGCTTTTATTTTCTGCGCCAACGAATGCTATCTGCGTCTTGTTACATTAGCCATTCTGGTTTAATTTCTAAGTCTTCTATTTACACAACCCTTTTTTCTCGTGCAGGATGTCACCATAGTTTCGCAATATTTTATGCTCATTATTGGTATTGTGGGTCTTTGTGGTCTATTTATATCCGTTGTAATATTTTTGTGTGTTTACATAGATGTATAATCTCATTTTTGTTTACCTAATATGAAAGAGTATTTATTGAAATGAGGAGCAATAACCGAATATTGCTGCTCTTTTGAATCCAGTGCTATTATTGGAGCAAAGAAGGTTGAATTATTTCCCAGTGTATTTTATTTATATAATTGTATTAGGGCAATGATTTAGTGATTAATATTATCTAATTTCTGGATCAATCTCTCTGAAAATCATGATTTGGTCTAGCAGGTTTCTATTGAGATCATGATGTCCAGGAATATATATTTTTATATGTTCTAATATTCTATTTCATTTCTTTTTTTCAATTTTATCGACCACAAACTTGAGAAGTTTTGCTGAACGATGCCGCCTCCTTGTTCCGACTTTTATATTACCCTTATCTGTGCATCTTTTTTTTTAGGTGTGTGTGTGTGCGTGTAGGGGGTGTGTGTGTGTGTGCGTGTGGGGTGTGTGTGTTTGTGTTCGTGTGGGGTGTGTGTGTGTGTGTGTGTGCGTGCGTATGGAGTATGTGTGTGTGTGTGTGTGTTTGTTTGAGTGTGTGGTGTCTAGGCGTGTGTGGGGTGTGTTTGAGTGTGTGTGTGTATGCGTGTGTGTGCGTGTGGGTGTGTGTGTCACGGCAGAACATTTTTTACTTACATTTTGAACGTGGAAGAAGTGAGGTATTGTTTTTATCTTTTGCGCCAACGAATGACATCTGCGTCTTGTTACATTAGCCATTCACCTTCATTTTCTAAGTCTTCATTTCTATCTGCATAACCCTTTTTCTCGTGCAGGATGTCACCATAGTTTCGCAATATTTTATGCTAATTACGGGTATTGTGTGTCTTTGTGGTCTATTGATTTCCTTGTAATATTTTTGTTTGTTTAGAAAGACGTATATTCTCATTTTTTTTACCTAATATGAAAGAGTATTTATTAAAATGAAGAGCAATAACCTAATATTGTTGCTCTTTTGAACCTAGTGCTATTATTGGAGCAAAGAAGGTTGCAACATTTTCCAGTGTATTTTATTTATGTAATTGTATTAGGCAATGATTTTGTGATTAATATTATCTAGTTTCTGGTTCAACCTCTCTAAAAATTATGATCTGGTGTAGCAGGTTTCTGTTGAGATCATGATCTCTAAGAATATATTTTTATATATTTTAATCAGCTAAGGTATTTCTTTTTCAATTTTATCGACCACAAACTTGAGAAGTTTTGCTAAATAATGCCCCCTCCTTGTTCCGACTTTGCCATTATCTTGTCTGTGCCTCTTTTTTTTTTGGGTGTGTGTATGTGTGGTGATTGGGTGCGTGTGTGTCTGTGCGTGTGGGGTGTGTGTGTGTGTGTCCGTGCGTGTGGGATGTGTATATGTGTGTGCGTGCGTGTGGGGTGTGTGTTTGTGTGTATGTGCGTGTGGGGTGTGTGTATGTGTGTGTTTGTGAGTGTGTGTGTGTGTGCATGTGTGTGTGTGAGAGAGAGATAGAGTGTGTGTGTGTGTGTGCGTGTGCGTGTGTGTGTGTGTGTGCGTGCGTGTGGGGTGTGTGTGTGTTTGTGTGAGTGTGTGGATGTGTGTCACGGTAGAATATTTTTTACTTTTGAACATAGAAGAAGTGAGCTGTTGCTTTTATTTTCTGCACCAACGAATGCTATCTGCGTCTTGTTACATTAGCCATTCTGTTTTAATTTCTAAGTCTTCTATTTACACAATCCTTTTTTCTCGTGCAGGATGTCACCAAAGTTTCGCAATATTTTATGCTCATTACGGGTATTGTGCGTCTTGGTGGTCTATTTATATCCTTTGTAATATTTTTGTGTGTTTACATAGATGTATAATCTCATTTTTGTTTACCTAATATGAAAGAGTAATTATTAAAATGAGGAGCAATAACCGAATATTGCTGCTCTTTTGAATCCAGTGCTATTATTGGAGCAAAGAAGGTTGCATTATTTCACAGTGTATTTTATTTATATAATTGTATTAGGGCAATGATTTTGTGATTAATATTATCTAGTTTCTGGATCAACCTCTCTGAAAATCATGATCTGGTCTAGCAGGTTTCTGTTGAGATCATGATGTCCAGGAATATATTTTTATATGTCTAATAATCTATTGCATTTCTTTTTCAATTTTATCGACCACAAACTTGAGAAGTTTTGTTGAACGATATCCCCTCCTTGTTCCGACTTTTATATTATCTTGTCTGTGCATCATTTTGTGTGTGTGTGTGTGTGTGTGTGCATGTGGGGTGTGTGTGTGTGTGTGTGTGCGTGTGGGGTGTGTGTGTGTGTGCGTGTGGGGTTTGTGCGTGTGCGTGCGTATGGAGTGTGTGTGTGTGTGTGTGTGTGTGGTGTCTAGGTGTGTGTGTGGTGTGTTTGATTGTGTGTGTGTGTGTGTATGCGTGTGTGTGCGTGTGGGTGTGTGTGTGTCACGGTAAAACATTTTTTACTTACATTTTGAACATGAAAGAAGTGAGATATTGTTTTTATCTTTTGCGTCAACGAATGACATCTGCGACTTGTTACATTAGCCATTCACCTTCATTTTCTAAGTCTTCATTTCTATCTGCATAACCCTTTTTCTCGTGCAGAATGTCACCAAGTTTCGCAATATTTTATGCTAATTATGGGTATTGTGTGTCTTTGTGGTCTATTTATTTCCTTGTAATATTTTTGTGTGTTTAGATAGACGTATATTCTCGTTTTTTTTTACCTAATATGAAAGAGTATCTATTGAAATGAGGAACAATAACCTAATATTGCGGCTCATTTGAATCCAGTGTTATTATTGGAGCAAAGAAGGTTGCATTATTTCCCAGTGTATTTTATTTATATAATTGTATTAGGGCAATGATTTAGTGCTTAATATTATCTAGTTTCTGGATCAACCTATCTGAAAATCATGATCTGGTCTAGCAGGTTTCTATTGAGATCATGATGTCCAGGAATATATATTTTAATATGTTCTAATAATCTATTGCATTTCTTTTTCAATTTTATCGACCACAAACTTGAGAAGTTTTGTTGAACGATGCCCCCTCCTTGTTCCGACTTTTATATTACCCTTATCTGTGCATTTTTTTTTGTGTGTGTCTGTGTGTGCGTGTAGGGTGTGTGTGTGTGTGTGCGTGTGGGGTGTGTGTGTGTGTGTGCGTGTGGGGTGTGTGTGTGTGTGCGTGCATATGGAGTGTGTGTGTTTGTGTGTTTGTTTGAGTGTGTGGTGTCTAGGTGTGTGTGGGGTGTGTTTGAGTGTGTGTGTGTATGCGTGTCTGTGCGTGTGGGTGTGTGTGTGTCATGGTAGAACATTTTTTACTTACATTTTGAACATGGAAGAAGTGAGGTATTGTTTTTATCTTTTGCGTCAACGAATGACATCTGCGTCTTTTTACATTAGCCATTCCCCTTCATTTCTTAAGTCTTCATTTCTATCTGCATAACCCTTTTTCTCGTGCAGAATGTCACCAAGTTTCACAATATTTTATGCTAATTACGGGTATTGTGTGTCTTTGTGGTCTATTTATTTTCTTGTAATATTTTTGTGTGTTTTGATAGACGTATATTCTCGTTTTTGTTTACCTAATATGAAAGAGTATTTATTGAAATGAGGAACAATAACCTAATATTGCGGCTCATTTGAATCCAGTGTTATTATTGGAGCAAAGAAGGTTGCATTATATCCCATGTATTTTATTTATATAATAGTATTAGGGCAATGATTTAGTGATTAATATTATCTAGTTTCTAGATCCACCTCTCTGAAAATCATGATTTGGTCTAGCTGGTTTCTATTGAGGTCATGATGTCCAGGAATATATATTTTTATATGTTCTAATAATCTATTGCATTTCTTTTTCAATTTTATCGACCACAAACTTGAGAAGTTTTGTTGAACGATGCCCCCTCCTTGTTCCGACTTTTATATTACCCTTGTCTATGCATCTTTTTTTTGTGTGTGTGTGTGTGTGCGTGTAGGGGGTGTGTGTGTGTGTGTGCGTGTGGGGTGTGTGTGTGTGCGTGCCTATGGAGTGTGTGTGTGTGTGTGTGTGTGTGTTTGTTTGAGTGTTTGGTGTCTAGGTGTGTGTGGGGTGTGTTTGAGTGTGTGTGTGTGTATGCGTGTGTGAGCGTGTGGGTGTGTGTGTGTCACGATAGAACATTTTTTACTTACATTTTGAACATGAAAGAAGTGAGGTATTGTTTTTATCTTTTGCGCCAACGAATGACATCTGCGTCTTGTTACATTAGCCATTCACCTTCATTTTCTAACTCTTCATTTCTATCTGCATAACCCTTTTTCTCGTGCAGGATGTCACCATAGTTTCGCACTATTTTATGCTAATTACGGGTATTGTGTGTCTTTGTGGTTTATTTATTTCCTTGTAATATTTTTGTGTGTTTAGAAAGACGTATATTCTCATTTTTTTTACCGAATATGAAAGAGTATTTATTAAAATGAAGAACAATAACCTAATATTGTTGCTCTTTTGAACCTAGTGCTATTATTGGAGGAAAGAAGGTTGCAGCATTTTCCAGTGTATTTTATTTATGTAATTGTATTAGGCAATGATTTTGTGATTAATATTATCTCATTTCTGGTTCAACCTCTCTGAAAATTATGATCTGGTGTAGCAGGTTTCTGTTGAGATCATGATGTCTAAGAATATATTTTTATATATTTTAATCAGCTATGGCATTTGTTTTTCAATTTTATCGACCACAAACTTGAGAAGTTTTGCTAAATAATGCCCCTTCCTTTTTCCGACTTTGCCATTATCTTGTCTGTGCATTTTTTTTTTTTGTGTTTGTGTTTGTGTGGTGATTGGGTGCGTGTGGGTCTGTGCGTGTGGGTGTGTGTGTGTGTCTGTGCGTGCGTGTGGGGTGTGTGTATGTGTGTGCGTGCGTGTGGGGTGTGTGTTTCTGTGTATGTGCGTGTGGGGTGTGTGTATGTGTGTGTTTGTGAGCGTGTGTGTGTGTGTGCATGTGTGTGTGTGAGAGAGAGATAGAGTGTGTGTGTGTGTGTGCGTGTGCGTGCGTGTGTGTGTGTGCATGCGTGTGGGGTGTGTGTGTGTGTGTGTGAGTGTGTGGATGTGTGTCACGGTAGAATATTTTTTACTTTTGAACATAGAAGAAGTGAGATGTTGCTTTTATTTTCTGCGCCAACGAATGCTATCTGCGTCTTGTTACATTAGCCATTCTGGTTTAATTTCTAAGTCTTCTATTTACACAACCCTTTTTTCTCGTGCAGGATGTCACCATAGTTTCGCAATATTTTATGCTCATTATTGGTATTGTGGGTCTTTGTGGTCTATTTATATCCGTTGTAATATTTTTGTGTGTTTAAATAGATGTATAATCTCATTTTTGTTTACCTAATATGAAAGAGTAATTATTAAAATGAGGAGCAATAACCGAATATTGCTGCTCTTTTGAATCCAGTGCTATTATTGGAGCAAAGAAGGTTGCATTATTTCACAGTGTATTTTATTTATATAATTGTATTAGGACAATGATTTTGTGATTAATATTATCTAATTTCTGGATCAACCTCTCTGAAAATCATGATCTGGTCTAGCAGGTTTCTGTTGAGATCATGATGTCCAGCAATATATTTTTATATGTTCTAATAATCTATTGCATTTTTTTTTCAATTTTATCGACCACAAACTTGAGAAGTTTTGATGAACGATGCCCCCTCCTTGTTCCGACTTTTATATTATCTTGTTTGTGCATCTTTTTTTTTGTGTGTGTGTGTGTGCATGTGGGGTGTGTGTGTGTGTGTGTGAGCGTGTGGGGTGTGTTTGTGTGTGTGCGTGTGGGGTTTGTGCGTGTGCGTGCGTATGGAGTGTGTGTGTGTGTGTGGTGTGTTTGATTGTGTGTGTGTGTGGGTGTGTGTGTGTCATGGTAGAATATTTTTTACTTACATTTTGATCATGAAAGAAGTGAGGTATTGTTTTTATCTTTTGCGCCAACGAATGACATCTGCGTCTTTTTACATTAGCCATTCACCTTCATTTTCTAAGTCTTCATTTCTATCTGCATAACCCTTTTTCTCGTGCAGAATATCACCAAGTTTCGCAATATTTTATGCTAATTACGGGTATTGTGTGTTTTTGTGGTCTATTTATTTCCTTGTAATATTTTTGTGTGTTTAGATAGACGTATATTCTCGTTTTTGTTTATCTAATATGAAAGAGTATATATTGAAATGAGGAACAATAACCTAATATTGCTGCTCATTTGAATCCAGTGCTATTATTGGAGCAAAGAAGGTTGCATTATTTCCCAGTGTATTTCATTTATATAATTGTATTAGGGCAATGATGTAGTGATTAATATTATCTAGTTTCTGGATCAACCTTTCTGAAAATCATGATCTGGCCTAGCAGATTTCTATTGAGATCATGATGTCTAGGAATATATATATTTATATGTTCTAATAATCTATTGCATTTCTTTTTCAATTTTATCGACCACGAACTTGATAAGTTTTGTTGAACGATGCCCCCTCCTTGTTCCGACTTTTATATTACCCTTATCTGTGCATCTTTTGTGTGTGTGTGTGTGTGTGCGCGCGTGTGGGGTGTGTGTGTGTGTGTGTGTTTGTTTGAGTGTGTGGTTCTAGGTGTGTGTGGGGTGTGTTTGAGTGTGTGTGTGTATGCGTGTGTGTGCGTGTGGGTGTGTGTGTGTCACGGTAGAACATTTTTTACTTACATTTTGAACATGAAAGAAGTGAGTTATTGTTTTTATCTTTTGCGCCAACGAATGACATCTGCGTCTTGTTACATTAGCCATTCACCTTCATTTTCTAAGTTTTCATTTCTATCTGCATAACCCTTTTTCTCATGCAGGATGTCACCATAGTTTCGCACTATTTTATTCTAATTACTGGTATTATGTGTCTTTGTGGTCTATTTATTTCCTTGTAATATTTTTGTGTGTTTAGAAAGACGTATATTCTAATTTTTTTTACCTAATATGAAAGAGTATTTATTAAAATGAAGATCAATAACCTAATATTGTTGCTCTTTTGAACCTAGAGCTATTATTGGAGCAAAGAAGGTTGCAGTATTTTTCAGTGTATTTTATTTATGTAATTGTATTAGGCAATGATTTTGTGATTAATATTATCTAGTTTCTGGTTCAACCTCTCTGAAAATTATAATCTGGTGTAGCAGGTTTCTGTTGAGATCATAATGTCTAAAAATATATTTTTATATATTTTAATCAGCTATGGCATTTCTTTTTCAATTTTATAAACCACAAACTTGAAAAGTTTTGCTGAATAATGCCCCCTCCTTGTTCCGACTTTGCCATTATCTTGTCTGTGCATCTTTTTTTTTTTGTGTGTGTGTGTGTGTGGTGATTGGGTGCGTGTGTGTCTGTGCGTGTAGGGTGTGTGTGTGTGTGTGCGTGCGTGTGGGATGTGTGTATATGTGTGCGTGCGTGTGGGGTGTGTGTTTGTGTGTATGTGCGTGTGGGGTGTGTGTATGTGTGCGTCTGTGAGTGTGTGTGTGTGTGTGCATGTGTGTGTGAGAGAGAGAGATACAGTGTGTGTGTGTGTGTGTGTGCATGTGAGTGTGTGTGTGTGTGTGCGTGCGTGTGGGGTGTGTGTGTGTGTGTGTGTGTGTGAGTGTGTGGATGTGTGTCACGGTAGAATATTTTTTACTTTTGAACATAGAAGAAGTGAGCTGTTGCTTTTATTTTCTACGCCAACGAATGCTATCTGCGTCTTGTTACATTAGCCATTCTGTTTTAATTTCTCAGTCTTCTATTTACACAACCTTTTTTTCTCGTGCAGGATGTCACCATAGTTTTGCAATATTTTATGCTCATTACGGGTATTGTGTGTCTTTGTGGTCTATTTATATCCTTTGTAATATTTTTGTGTGTTTACATAGATGTATAATCTCATTTTTCTTTACCTAATATGAAAGACTATTTATTGAAATGAGGAGCAATAACCTAACATTGCTGCTCTTTTGAATCCAGTGTTATTATTGGAACAAAGAAGGTTGCATTATTTCCCAGTGTATTTTATTTATATAATTGTATTAGGGCAATGATTTTGTGATTAATATTATCTAGTTTCTGGATCAACCTCTTTGAAAATCATGATCTGGTCTAGCAGGTTTATGTTGAGATCATGATGTCTAAGAATATATTTTTATATGTTCTAATAATCTATTGCATTTCTTTTTCAATTTTATCGGCCACAAACTTGAGAAGTTTTGTTGAACGAT
>NC_026148.1:14232449-14234381 GCF_000512975.1 Sesamum indicum | reverse complement strand
GTGTGTGTGTGTGCGTGTGGGGTGTGTGTGTGTGTGTGCATGTGGAGTGTGTGTGTGTGTGTGTGTGTGGTGTCTAGGTGTGTGTGTGGTGTGTTTGATTGTTTGTGTGTGTGTATGCGTGTGTGTGCGTGTGGGTGTGTGTGTGTGTCACGGTAGAACATTTTTTACCTACATTTTGAACATGAAAGAAGTGAGGTATTGTTTTTATCTTTTGCGTCAACGAATGACATCTGCGTCTTTTTACATTAGCCATTCACCTTCATTTTCTAAGTCTTCATTTCTATCTGCATAACCCTTTTTCTCGAGCAGAATGTCACCAAGGTTCGCAATATTTCATGCTAATTACGGTTATTGTGTGTCTTTGTGGTCTATTTATTTCCTTGTAATATTTTTGTGTGTTTAGATAGACGTATATTCTCGTTTTTGTTTACCAAATATGAAAGAGTATTTATTGAAATGAGGAGCAATAACCTAATATTGCTGCTCATTTGAATCCAGTGCTATTATTGGAGTAAAGAAGGTTGCATTATTTCCCAGTGTATTTTATTTATATAATTGTATTAGGGCAATGATTTAGTGATTAATATTATCTAGTTTCTGGATCAACCTCTCTGAAAATCATTATCTGGTCTAGCAGGTTTCTATTGAGATCATGATGTCCAGGAATATATATTTTTATATGTTCTAATAATCTATTGCATTTCTTTTTCAATTTTATCGACCACAAACTTGAGAAGTTTTGTTGAACGATGCCCCCTCCTTGTTCCGACTTTTATATTACCCTTATCTGTGCATTTTTTTTTGTGTGTCTGTGTGTGCGTGTAGGGGGGGTGTGTGTGTGTGCGTGTGGGGTGTGTGTGTGTGCGTGCGTATGGAGTGTGTGTGTGTGTATGTGTGTTAGTTTGGGTGTGTGGTGTCTAGGTGTGTGTGGGGTGTGTTTGAGTGTGTGTGTGTATGCTTATGTGTGCGTGTGGGTGTGTGTGTGTCACGGTAGAACATTTTTTACTTACATTTTGAACATGAAAGAAGTGAGGTATTGTTTTTATCTTTTGCGCCAACGAATGACATCTGCGTCTTGTTACATTAGCCATTCACATTCATTTTCTAAGTCTTCATTTCTATCTGCATAACCCTTTTTCTCATGCAGAATGTCACCAAGTTTCCAATATTTTATGCTAATTACGGGTATTGTGTGTCTTTGTGGTCTATTTATTTTCTTGCAATATTTTTGTGTGATTAGATAGACGTATATTCTCATTTTTGTTTACCTAATATGAAAGAGTATTTATTAAAATGAAGAGCAATAACCTAATATTGTTGCTCTTTTGAACCTAGAGCTATTATTGGAGCAAAGAAGGTTTCAGCATTTTTCAGTGTATTTTATTTATGTAATTATATTAGGCAATGATTTTGTGATTAATATTATCTAGTTTCTGGTTCAACCTCTCTGAAAATTATGATCTGGTGTAGCAGGTTTCTGTTGAGATCATGATGTCTAAGAATATATTTTTATATATTTTAATCAGCTATGGCATTTCTTTTTCAATTTTATCAACCACAAACTTGAAAAGTTTTGCTGAATAATGCCCCCTCCTTGTTCCGACATTGCCATTATCTTGTCTGTGCATCTTTTTTTTTGTGTGTGTGTGTGTGTGTGTGGTGGTTGGGTGCGTGTGTATCTATGCGTGTGGGGTGTGTGTGTGTGTGTGTGCGTGCGTGTGGGATGTGTGTATGTGTGTGCGTGCGTGTGGGGTGTGTGTTTGTGTGTATGTGCGTGTGGGGTGTGTGTATGTGTGCGTCTGTGAGTGTGTGTGTGTGTGTGCATCTGTGTGTGAGAGAGAGAGATACAGTGTGTGTCTGTGTGTGTGTGCATGTGAGTGTGTGTGTGTGTGTGCGTGCGTGTGGGGTGTGTGTGTGTGTGTGTGTGAGTGT
>NC_026148.1:14225574-14230856 GCF_000512975.1 Sesamum indicum | reverse complement strand
TGTGGGTGTGTGTGTATGCGTGTAGCGTGTGTGTATGTGTTGGTGTGTGTGTATGTGCGTGTGTGTGGGGTTGGGGTGTGTGTCTATGTGGGTGGGGTGTGTGTGTGTTGGGTGTGTATGTGTGTGCGTGTGGCGCGTGTGTGTATGTGTTGATGTGTGTGTGTGTATCTGTGTGTGTTTGTGTGTGTGTGTGGTGTGTGGGTGTGTGTGTGTGGGGTGTGTGTTTGTGTATGTGTGTGGGGTGGGTGTGTATGTGTGTGTATGTGTTGGTGTGTGTATGTGTGTGGGTGTGGGTGTGTGGGGTGTGTGGGTGTGTGGGGTGTGTGGGTGTGTCAAAATGGACATAGAAGAAGTGAGGTATTTCTTTTATCTCTTGCGCCAACGATTGTCATCTGCATCTTGTTACATTTGTCACTCAGCTTCAATTTCTAAGTCTTCGTTTCTATTTTCATTTTTCTTTTCTCGTGCAGGATGTCACCATAGTTTCGCACTATTTTATGCTAATTACGGGTATTATGTGTCTTTGTGTTTATTTCCTTTCCTTGTAATATTTTTGTGTGTTTAGAAAGACGTATATTCTCGTTTTTTTACCTAATATGAAAGAGTATTTATTAAAATGAAGAGCAATAACCTAATATTGTTGCTCTTTTGAACCTAGAGCTATTATTGGAGCAAAGAAGGTTTCAGCATTTTTCAGTGTATTTTATTTATGTAATTATATTAGGCAATGATTTTGTGATTAATATTATCTAGTTTCTGGTTCAACCTCTCTGAAAATTATGATCTGGTGTAGCAGGTTTCTGTTGAGATCATGATGTCTAAAAATATATTTTTATATATTTTAATCAGCTATGGCATTTCTTTTTCAATTTTATAAACCACAAATTTGAAAAGTTTTGCTGAATAATGCCCCCTCCTTGTTCCGACTTTGCCATTATCTTGTCTGTGCATCTTTTTTTTTTTTGTGTGTGTGTGTGTGGTGATTGGGTGCGTGTGTGTCTGTGCGTGTGGGGTGTGTGTGTGTGTGTGCGTGCGTGTGGGATGTGTGTATATGTGTGCGTGCGTGTGGGGTGTGTGTTTGTGTGTATGTGCGTGTGGGGTGTGTGTATGTGTGCGTTTGTTAGTGTGTGTGTGTGAGAGAGATACAGTGTGTGTGTGTGTGTGCATGTGCATGTGTGTGTGTGACAGAGAGATACAGTGTGTGTGTGTGTGTGTGTGCATGTGCGTGTGTGTGTGTGTGTGCGTGCGTGTGGGGTGTGTGTGTGTGTGTGTGTGAGTGTATGGATGTGTGTCACGGTAGAATATTTTTTACTTTTGAACATAGAAGAAGTGAGTTGTTGCTTTTATTTTCTACGCCAACGAATGCTATCTGCGTCTTGTTACATTAGCCATTCTGTTTTAATTTCTAAGTCTTCTATTTACACAACCTTTTTTTCTCGTGCAGGATGTCACCATAGTTTCGCAATATTTTATGCTCATTACGGGTATTGTATGTCTTTGTGGTCTATTTATATCCTTTGTAATATTTTTGTGTGTTTACATAGATGTATAATCTCATTTTGGTTTACCTAATATGAAAGACTATTTATTGAAATGAGGAGCAATAACCTAATATTGCTGCTCTTTTGAATCCAGTGTTATTATTGAAACAAAGAAGGCTACATTATTTCCCAGTGTATTTTATTTATATAATTGTATTTGAGCAATGATTTTGTGATTAATATTATCTAGTTTCTGGATCAACCTCTCTGAAAATCATGATCTGGTCTAGCAGGTTTATGTTGAGATCATGATGTCTAAGAATATATTTTTATATGTTCTAATAATCTATTGCATTTCCTTTTCAATTTTATCGACCACAAACTTGAGAAGTTTTGTTGAACGATACCCCCTCCTTGTTCCGACTTTTATATTATCTTGTCTGTGCATCTTTTTTTTGTGTGTGTGTGTATGTGCATGTGGGGTGTGTGTGTGTGTGTGTGTGTGTGTGGTGTCTAGGTGTGTGTGTGGTGTGTTTGATTGTGTGTGTGTGTGTGTATGCGTGTGTGTGCGTGTGGGTGTGTGTGTGTCACGGTGGAACATTTTTTACTTACATTTTGAACATGAAATAAGTGAGGTATTGTTTTTATCTTTTGCGTCAACGAATGACATCTGCGTCTTTTTACATTAGCCATTCACCTTCATTATCTAAGTCTTCATTTCTATCTGCATAACCCTTTTTCTCGAGCAGAATGTCACCAAGTTTCGCAATATTTTATGCTAATTACGGGTATTGTGTGTCTTTGTGGTCTATTTATTTTCTTGTAATATTTTTGTGTGTTTAGATAGACGTATATTCTCATTTTTGTTTACCAAATATGAAAGAGTATTTATTGAAATGAGGAGCAATAACCTAATATTGCTGCTCATTTGAATCCAGTGCTATTATTGGAGTAAAGAAGGTTGCATTATTTCCCAGTGTATTTTATTTATATAATTGTATTAGGGCAATGATAAAGTGATTAATATTATCTAGTTTCTGAATCAACCTCTCTGAAAATCATGATCTGGTCTAGCAGGTTTCTATGGAGATCATGATGTCTAGGAATATATATTTTTATATGTTCTAATAATCTATTGCATTTCTTTTTCAATTTTATCGACCACAAACTTGAGAAGTTTTGTTGAACGATGCCCCCTCCTTGTTCCGACTTTTATATTACCCTTATCTGTGCATTTTTTTTTTTTGTGTGTGTCTGTGTGTGCGTGTAGGGGGTGTGTGTATGTGTGTGCGTGTGGGGTGTGTGTGTGTGCGTGTGTATGGAGTGTGTGTGTGTGTGTGTGTGTGTGTTTGTTTGAGTGTGTGGTGTCTAGGTGTGTATGGGGTGTGTTTGAGTGTGTGTGTGTTTGCGTGTGTGTGCGTGTGGGTGTGTGTGTGTCACGGTAGAACATTTTTTACTTACATTTTGAACATGAAAGAAGTGAGGTATTGTTTTTATCTTGTGCGCTAACGCATGACATCTGCGTCTTGTTACATTAGCCATTCACCTTCATTTTCTAAGTCTTCATTTCTATCTGCATAACTCTTTTTCTCGTGCAGGATGTCACCATAGTTTCGCACTATTTTATGCTAATTACGGGTATTATGTGTCTTTGTGGTCTATTTATTTCCTTGTAATATTTTTGTGTGTTTAGAAAGACGTATATTCTCGTTTTTTTACCTAATATGAAAGAGTATTTATTAAAATGAAGAGCAATAACCTAATATTGTTGCTCTTTTGAACCTAGTGCTATTATTGGAGCAAAGAAGGTTGCAGCATTTTTCAGTATATTTTATTTATGTAATTGTATTAGGCAATGATTTTGTGATTAATATTATTTAGTTTCTGGTTCAACCTCTCTGAAAATTATGATCTGGTGTAGCAGGTTTCTGTTGAGATCATGATGTCTAAGAATATATTTTTATATATTTTAATCAGCTATGGCATTTCTTTTTCAATTTTATCAACCACAAACTTGAAAAGTTTTGCTGAATAATGCCCCCTCCTTGTTCCGACTTTGCCATTGTCTTGTCTGTGCATCTTTTTTTTTTTTTGTGTGTGTGTGTGTGTGGTGATTGGGTGTGTGTGTGTCTGTGCGTGTGGGTTGTGTGTGTGTGTGTGCGTGCATGTGGGATGTGTGTATGTGTGTGCGTGCGTGTGGGGTGTGTGTTTGTGTGGATGTGCGTGTGGGGTGTGTGTATGTGTGCGTTTGTTAGTGTGTGTGTTTGTGCATGTGTGTGTGAGAGTGAGAGATACAGTGTGTGTGTTTGTGTGTGCATGTGCGTGTGTGTGTGTGTGTGCGTGCGTGTGGGGTGTGTGTGTGTGTGTGTGTGTGTGTGTGTGGATGTGTGTCACGGTAGAATATTTTTTACTTTTGAACATAGAAGAAGTGAGTTGTTGCTTTTATTTTCTACGCCAACGAATGCTATCTGCGTCTTGTTACATTAGCCATTCTGTTTTAATTTCTAAGTCTTCTATTTACACAACCTTTTTTCCTCGTGCAGGATGTCACCATAGTTTCGCAATATTTTATGCTCATTACGGGTATTGTGTGTCTTTGTGGTCTATTTATATCGTTTCTAATATTTTTGTATGTTTACATAGATGTATAATCTCATTTTTGTTTACCTAATATGAAAGACTATTTATTGAAATGAGGAGCAATAACCTAATATTGCTGCTCTCTTGAATCCAGTGTTATTATTGGAACAAAGAAGGCTGCATTATTTCTCAGTGTATTTTATTTATATAATTTTATTAGGGCAATGATTTTGTGATTAATATTATCTAGTTTCTGGATCAACCTCTCTGAAAATCATGATCTGGTCTAGCAGGTTTATGGTTAGATCATGATGTCTAAGAATATATTTTTATATGTTCTAATAATCTATTGCATTTCTTTTTCAATTTTATCGACCACGAACTTGATAAGTTTTGTTGAACGATGCCCCCTCCTTGTTCCGACTTTTATATTACCCTTATCTGTGCATCTTTTTTTTTTTGTGTGTGTGTGTGTGTGTGTGCGTGTGGGGTGTGTGTGTGTGCGTGCGTATGGAGTGTGTGTGTGTGTGCGTGCATATGGAGTGTGTGTGTGTGTGTGTGTGTGTTTGTTTGAGTGTGTGGTGTCTAGGTGTGTGTGGGGTGTGTTTGAGTGTGTGTGTGTATGCGTGTGTGTGCGTGTGGGTGTGTGTGTGTCACAGTAGAACATTTTTTACTTACATTTTGAACATGAAAGAAATGAGGTATTGTTTTTATCTTTTGCGTCAACGAATGACATCTGCGTCTTGTTACATTAGCCATTCACCTTCATTTTCTAAGTCTTCATTTCTATCTGCATAACTCTTTTTCTCGTGCAGGATGTCACCATAGTTTCGCACTATTTTATGCTAATTACGGGTATTATTTGTCTTTGTGGTCTATTTATTTCCTTGTAATATTTTTGTGTGTTTAGAAAGACGTGTATTCTCATTTTTTTTACCTAATATGAAAGAGTATTTATTAAAATGAAGAGCAATAACCTAATATTGTTGCTCTTTTGAACCTAGTGCTATTATTGGAGCAAAGAAAATTGCAGCATTTTTCAGTATATTTTATTTATGTAATTGTATTAGGCAATGATTTTGTGATTAATATTATCTAGTTTCTGGTTCAACCTCTCTAAAAATTATGATTTGGTGTAGCAGGTTTCTGTTGAGATCATGATGTCTAAGAATATATTTTTATATATTTTAATCAGCTATGGCATTTCTTTTTCAATTTTAT
>NC_026148.1:14225207-14225461 GCF_000512975.1 Sesamum indicum | reverse complement strand
GTTGGTGTGTGTGTGTGCGTGTTGTGTGTGTGTGTGTGTGCGTGCATGTGGGATGTGTGTATGTGTGTGCGTGCGTGTGGGGTGTGTGTTTGTGTGTATGTGCGTGTGGGGTGTGTGTATGTGCGCGTTTGTTAGTGTGTGTGTTTGTGCATGTGTGTGTGAGAGAGAGAGATACAGTGTGTGTGTTTGTGTGTGCATGTGCGTGTGTGTGTGTGTGTGCGTGCGTGTGGGGTGTGTGTGTGTGTGTGTGTGTG
>NC_026148.1:14222591-14225006 GCF_000512975.1 Sesamum indicum | reverse complement strand
ATTACGGGTATTGTGTGTCTTTGTGGTCTATTTATATCCTTTCTAATATTTTTGTGTGTTTACATAGATGTATAATCTCATTTTTGTTTACCTAATATGAAAGACTATATATTGAAATGAGGAGCAATAACCTAATATTGCTGCTCTCTTGAATCCAGTGTTATTATTGGAACAAAGAAGGCTGCATTATTTCTCAGTGTATTTTATTTATATAATTGTATTAGGGCAATGATTTTGTGATTAATATTATCTAGTTTCTGGATCAACCTCTCTGAAAATCATGATCTGGTCTAGCAGGTTTATGGTTAGATCATGATGTCTAAGAATATATTTTTATATGTTCTAATAATCTATTGTATTTCTTTTTCAATTTTATCGACCACAAACTTGAAAAGTTTTGTTGAACGATGCCCCCTCCTTGTCCGACTTTTATATTATCTTGTCTGTGCATCTTTTTTTTTGTGTGTGTGTGTATGTGCATGTGGGGTGTGTGTGTGTGTGTGCGTGTGCGTGTGGGGTGTGTGTGTGTGTGTGCATGTGGAGTGTGTGTGTGTGTGTGTGTGTGGTGTGTTTGATTGTGTGTGTGTGTGTGTATGCGTGTGTGTGCGTGTGGGTGTGTGTGTGTCACGGTAGAACATTTTTTACTTACATTTTGAACATGAAAGAAGTGATGTATTGTTTTTATCTTTTGCGTTAACGAATGACATCTGCGTCTTTTTACATTAGCCATTCACCTTCATTATCTAAGTCTTCATTTCTATTTGCATAACCCTTTTTCTCGAACAGAATGTCACCAAGTTTCGCAATATTTTATGCTAATTACGGGTATTGTATGTCTTTGTGGTCTATTTATTTCCTTGTAATATTTTTGTGTGTTTAGATAGACGTATATTCTCGTTTTTGTTTACCAAATATGAAAGAGTATTTATTGAAATGAGGAACAATAACCTAATATTGCTGCTCATTTGAATCCAGTGCTATTATTGGAGTAAAGAAGGTTGCATTATTTCCCAGTGTATTTCATTTATATAATTGTATTAGGGCAATGATGTAGTGATTAATATTATCTAGTTTCTGGATCAACCTCTCTGAAAATCATGATCTGGCCTAGCAGATTTCTATTGAGATCATGATGTCTAGGAATATATATATTTATATGTTCTAATAATCTATTGCATTTCTTTTTCAATTTTATCGACCACGAACTTGATAAGTTTTGTTGAACGATGCCCCCTCCTTGTTCCGACTTTTATATTACCCTTATCTGTGCATCTTTTGTGTGTGTGTGTGTGTGTGTGCGTGTGGGGTGTGTGTGTGTGTGTGTGTTTGTTTGAGTGTGTGGTGTCTAGGTGTGTGTGGGGTGTGTTTGACTGTGTGCGTGTGGGTGTGTGTGTGTCACAGGAGAACATTTTTTACTTACATTTTGAACATGAAAGAAGTGAGGTATTGTTTTTATCTTTTGCGCCAACGAATGAAAGAAGTGAGGTATTGTTTTTATCTTTTGCGCCAACGAATGACATCTGCGTCTTGTTACATTAGCCATTTACCATCATTTTCTAAGTCTTCATTTCTATCTGCATAACCCTTTTTCTCGTGCAGGATGTCACCATAGTTTCGCACTATTTTATTCTAATTACGGGTATTATGTGTCTTTGTGGTCTATTTATTTCCTTGTAATATTTTTGTGTGTTTAGAAAGACGTATATTCTCATTTTTTTTACATAATATGAAAGAGTATTTATTAAAATGAAGAGCAATAACCTAATATTGTTGCTCTTTTGAACCTAGTGCTATTATTGGAGCAAAGAATGTTGCAGCATTTTCCAGTATATTTTATTTATGTAATTGTATTAGGCAATGATTTTGTGATTAATATTATCTAGTTTCTGGTTCAACCTCTCTGAAAATTATGATCTGGTGTAGTAGGTTTCTGTTGAGATCATGATGTCGAAGAATATATTTTTATATATTTTAATCAGCTATGGCATTTCTTTTTCAATTTTATCAACCACAAACTTGAAAAGTTTTGCTGAATAATGCCCCCTCCTTGTTCCAACTTTGCCATTATCTTGTCTGTGCATCTTTTTCTTTTTTGTGTGTGTGTGTGTGTGGTGATTGGGTATGTGTGTGTCTGTGCGTGTGGGGTGTGTGTGTGTGTGTGCGTGCATGTGGGATGTGTGTATGTGTGTGCGTGCGTGTGGGGTGTGTGTTTGTGTGTATGTGCGTGTGGGGTGTGTGTATGTGTGCGTTTGTTAGTGTGTGTGTGTGTGAGAGAGAGAGAGATACAGTGTGTGTGTGTGTGTGTGCATGTGCGTGTGTGTGTGTGTGTGTGCGTGCGTGTGGGGTGTGTGTGTGTGTGTGTGTGAGTGTGTGGATGTGTGTCACGGTAGAATATTTTTTACTTTTGAACATAGA
>NC_026148.1:14210009-14212136 GCF_000512975.1 Sesamum indicum | reverse complement strand
AGAGAGAGAGAGAGAGAGAGAGAGAGAGCTTGATGAGAGAGAAAGAGAGAGAGAGAGCGAGACAGAGAGAGAGAGAGAGAGAGAGAGCTTAATGAGAGGGAGAGAGAGACAGCTTGAAGAGAGAGAGAGATTGCTCAAATCTTCTAGTGTTCCTCTGCTTCCAAATATGATAAACACACGATCCTAATAGTGTACGGTATGCATTGTTGATGATATGTTTCCCACGCCATTTTCGTGCCCCCCATCCAATATCTTGTGTCCATTCCCGATTACGCCACTGAAATCGTACCATGCTTCGTATAGTGCTGATGCATCGTCTACTAAATCTTCAGTGGAAGAACAAGTGGTCGTGTGATTCGACCATGTCATCATTGTAAAGTACGCAATGCCCAAGGTGGGATAACCATGGTTTATCCGTTGTGGCCAGCTTCTCCAGAATCGCAAGCCACAGGATAAACATATGACGAGGAATCTTCAGAGGGCCTGAAAGTAGGAAAGTCCAGTCTACTTTCGGTCCCGGTGGCATCATAAGCCGATAGAGCTCCTGAGTGGTGGGTCTCCCATTCATAAATCTCTAAATAATCCGATCTGATCCTCCATAGATACGAGGCAGTGTGTGAGTAATCTCTAAGCACTCCATGTCCGTAATCAATGGCCACTGCCATTGATTCTCGTGGATAACTGAATTCAATGTAGCATTCTCATGCAAACCCAATCTGGAAGGCCCTCGTGGGAATCTGTCTATGAGTGGTCCAAGGGTGTGCCATGGATCCTTCCATAAATAAAATTCACTCCCATCACCAATGCGGTATTCAACGATAGATCGTATCCAAGTACGCAAACGCAAGAGTTTCCTCCATCCCCATGGCCCCTTATGATCCGGTATAGTCCAGATTGAACTACCCCATAAGTGTCCACTAATCAACCAATCCACCCATATCGACGTCCTGTCACATCGGATGACCTCGCATAGTTTTTTTGCACATAAGAGCACGGTTTTATTAAAACAAGCTTGTTTCCCTTTTATACTAACTTGTAGTTATTATTACGCTTAGCAAATGAATAACACAAATGCTTGGGTCTAGATCTACGTTTGGGTCAAGTCTCGTCGGATTGTGAGAACGATCAAAATTCAGTTCTTTTGCACGGTTTATTAAAGCAAGTTTGTATCCCTTTTATACTAACTTGTAGTTATTATTACGCTTAGCAAATGCATAACACAGTTGCTTGGGTCTAGATCTACGTTTGGGTCAAGTCTCGTCGGATTGTGAGAACGATCAAAATTCAGTTCTTTTGCACGGTTTATTAAAGCAAGTTTGTATCCCTTTTATACTAACTTGTAGTTATTATTACGCTTAGCAAATGCATAACACAGTTGCTTGGGTCTAGATCTACGTTTGGGTCAAGTCTCGTCGGATTGTGAGAACGATCAAAATTCAGTTCTTTTGCACGGTTTATTAAAGCAAGTTTGTATCCCTTTTATACTAACTTGTAGTTATTATTACGCTTAGCAAATGTATAACACAAATGTGTCTACCGTACACTACAAATGTATAACTTTTGCAGTTCTTACCGTACACTACTGGCAGCATGTGTCTACCACATATGGAGGGAAAGGAATTTGAGGAGATTTGAACACACGGAGAGGCCCCCAGCCACTTTGAGCATCCTGATCACTGATGATGTCAAACACAGAATTCTTAGTGTCAATTTACCTTCAACAATCAGTACACGAGCATTGTATAGATTATGGCGTATCCCTTGGGTTGAGGGAGAAACCAATTGAAGAACACATGTCGTACTGTACCATTACTTATATTAATGAAATTTACATTTACCAAAAAAATGTATGACACAAATGCTTGGGTGTAGATCTACGTTTGGGTCAAGTTTCGTCGAATTTTGAGAATGTTCAAAATTTAGCGAGAGAGAGAAAGAGAGAGAGAGAGAGAGAGAGAGATAGAGAGAGAGAGAGAGACAGAGAGAAAGAGAGAGAGCTTGATGAGAGTGAAAGAGAGAGAGAGAGAGAGCGAGACAGAGAGAGAGAGAGAGAGAATGAGAGAGGTTGACGAGAGAGAGCGAGAGAGAGAGAGATCGATTGAGAGAGAGAGAGAGAGAGAGAGAGAG
>NC_026148.1:14200076-14207576 GCF_000512975.1 Sesamum indicum | reverse complement strand
ATACAAACTTCTTGTCTCCTAGTTAAGTTGATATAGAAAATACGTTAGTTAATATAACTGCAAGTGTCTCTTAGTTAAATGCACAAACAAAGCATGTACGTTAATATAATTACACTTGTCTTTTTGTCAAGTAGATAGATTAAAATCGACATGACATTATTTCATAGATTGTATATAGGGGTAGGCATTCGGATCGGGTAGTTCGGGTCCCGACCCGATCCGATTGGGTTTGTGCAATTTTTAAAGAAAAAATCAGGTATCGAGTTACCTGATACCCAACTTCTAAAAGTCAACTCGGATTTCGGGCAAGAGAGTCCTATCTGATCAGACACCCGATATTTTAAGGAAAAAAAAAAACTTTCTTTTTCCTTCAAATATTTCTTTTTTTTTTTTCTTCTTTAACAAAATATCCTTTTCAAATATTATTTTACGTTTCTCTTATTTTTGCAATTTATATTTTTACAAACCCTAAAATAATATAAAAGAAAGTGAAAGAAATCTAATAAACGCAAATATTGTTTAAAGTTTAATTTTCTTCTTATATGCTTAGTTTATAATGAATAACTTAATTTCTATTGTTTAATAAAATTTATTGAAATTAAAATTTTTATTTTTTACTTCTTTTCAATATACTAAATGATTAAGAAAATATATTAAAGTATCTTAATAAAAATAAAATAAAATAAATAGGTATCAAATAAACTTCGGGTCGAGATCGAGTAGCTATTTTAACTATCTGAAATTTGGGTTACCAGACCCGAACCCAAAACACCACCCAACGCCCACCCCTACTTGTATATGGTTATAAATAATATGAAAATATTTTTCGTTTATGACGGATTCCTTGACATGTTCGAGGTGACTGTCTAGCCTTTCATATTGTATTGAACCTATATACTACCATTTATTTAATAAAATTTATATTTACCAAAAAAAAATAATATAAAAATATTTTTATGTTAGATATTTGTTGTTTTCTTTTCTTATTATAGTTGATAATAAGAATAGCAAACCGTTTGCCTTGATCATGTAACAAGTTAAATATTTCGGCACAAAATGATAATCATTTATGATCTAGTCTTAGCAACACTGCATCATATAATACATCACTCACCATATGAAAATTTAGAGACAAAATTTATTTATTTTCAAAAAATAATTCGTGAAGCTAATAAAATATTTATACGGCATAAAAGTTGGATGTTGTAAATATTGTGTTATTAAAATACTATCAATTTTAGATGTATATTTTTTCCTAAGGATCTATCTACTCGTTGACAAGAGTTATAATTATTTATGTTCCGGGAAACAGAATATCACTTATTTCATTATGTTTCTAACTAAAATTTCTTCTTCTTAGTTCTATTTCTATGAAAAGGTAAACAAACCATCCTATCTATGGATAATGTTGCAATATATATTATATACCATGTGATTTACTAGAGTCCGGTAAGCACTTACTCTAATGCATCTTCAAATTTTCCGAGCATTTTGCCTAAAAATTTTAATATACATCTTGCTATCACTAAAATTTTGAGAAGGAAGATGAATAGTTTTGATGATGAACATGACTTGCAGCCTTCTTTCATGCAATTTTGTGCTTGAAAACACAATGTCGGTCTGGGGACTTTGGCATAACAGCTGGAACAAGAGAGCTATGGAAGGCAGCGCCTGATGGTGCACTCTCCATTGGAACTGGTCTGTGTTATGGGTTCTAGTGTTTTTTTATTTTTGTGGCTAGTGCTAATCTGATCTTCCTCTTGATGTTCTGGATTTTGGCTTTGCTGTTTCTCTTTTCATGAAATGATCATTTCAGTTTCCTCTAAAAAGACATGTAATATAAATTTAGAATTCATACAAATTTAATCAAAAGATTACAAATTAACCCCAAAAACTATTTTTTTAGAATTAAAAATAAACAAAATATAAAACTTTCATCATCAGGCAAACTGCATCCTGCCACCCTGTGTCATCAACCCCCTAGAAATGAGCAAAATACCCCCTTAGACATCTGGTGTGTGAATCACGTGCCATAGGTGCATTTTTTATTGAAATTTACCTATAAAATAACATTTATATCCCTACATGTGAACCGTTGGATATTATTTTATATATACATCAAGTATCAACAGTTGAGATTTAATAAACAAATCAATAGTTTAGATCTTTTCTTATTTAAATCAATGGTTCATATTGATATACAAAATCAATGGCTCAATCAGGCACAAGGTTAAACACTTAGCAAATAATCTTAAGTTTCAAATGAATATTTATTATGCCTGCTTAAAATCGAAGTTGCTTCTTATAGAGAAAAGAAGAGGGGGAGGTAGAGAATGGCTCAGTTAAAGACTTGGAGCTAATCTATCATTACAGAGGAATGAAGAGGGCTGCAGACCTTTTGGCAAATAGGAGATCAGCTACTTTTGACAAATGATCACACAATGCTTAATGCCGGTTGTTCTCCAAAGATATTATGGAAATGACTTAAGAGAATCATGTATCAAGATTACTTAGCTTCCATCTGTAAGAAGACTGGCTTGTAGATCATCGAAAATTCAAGTACGGTTTTTGTTTTCACTAAAAAGGTTGATTGATTTGAAATCCAGTGATTGGGATAACCAGATAAAATAGTTCACCTTTCCACCCACTCTGGATCCTGATCAAGATTTCGGGTTCAAACTAAAGTACTGGAAAGAAGAGTCTGCTTCCAACGCCAGAAATTTCATAAAATCAAAATCATGGTCATATCACCAGAGAAAAAACAGTGAGGGGCTGAAGAGAGCACCGACCATTCTACCATGATACAATAACACACTGGGAGAAAAGACGCACAAGGAAACTAAGCAATTACACACATCACAAACATAGGAAACATATAAGCCACTTACAGTTCACAATCAGCTTGTGTTCATTGCTCATAGCATGATCCAGGACCGCCTGGAGGCCTTCGAGCATAAAAATTTCTAACTGGGGCTGCTGGAACCCCACGACGAGTCAAGAGACAACGGAAATACTCCAATCTTGGCAAAACACTTGATCTAGGATTTCCTGAGGACTCCTTGTTGCTCCATAAGCGCTCTACAGGAACAAACAACACAAATTACCAGAATGCAAAGGCACCATAAAAAGTCTTTTTACATTGAATAGAAAGAACATCAAGGTCTTAATATTACTCCTAAGTTGTGGCACATCCTGTGTATGGGCATAACTTTTAAAAATATTTAAAATAATATGTGTATAAATTGTATTATTCAATTTTTGTAGATCAAGAAATACCTTAAAATTTACATAATATAATAAATTAATATGAATATCTGATTTATGAAAAATTGTTGATAAAAGAAGATAATGGCCTAATATTGGAGAGATAAAAAGATGCATGAGATGAAAAAACTACCAAAAAGTGGTTATGCAAAGGCTATGACACCAAAGGCCCCTATTCAATTATATATAGTATATAGTACTAGTGTGTGTCGCACACTCAAATGAATGTGCATAATAAATTTAAAAATTAAATTTAATTGTAATTTTTAAAGTATATTTCAATTGAATAAATTCAAATATTAAACCAAAAAGAGAGAGAGAGAAAGAGATGGTAGATATCACACTTAAGAAGTTAAACGTAAGAAGTTGAGAACAATGAGAAAGTTGCAAGTTAAGAAAAGAGAGATAAGAGTAAAAATGATACTAAAATTTAGGGTTAATTAAACGTAGACCCCCTCTGAAAATGGGAAAGTACATTTTCCTCAAAAAGATTTGAAATGACGCTTACGCCTCCTCCAAAAATTCTTCGTTTACACCTAACCCCTTCCATTAAAGTTGGATGAAAAATGCAGACGTTAACAAAAGAGATTATATAAATTTTCAATTTGCCCTCAATTTACCATTCCCATATATACTTTTGTACTTATAAGGGATATATACTCCTTATAAGTACAAAATATACATGGTAGTATTAAATGAGAGGTAAAATTGAAAATATATGTAATTATTTTGTTAATTTCAGCAATTTTCATCCAAACCCTAACAAAAGAGGGTAGTAAATTTTCAGAGGGTGTGTAAATATAATTTTGAAACTTCATCGGGGAAAGTGTAATTTCACATTTTTAGAGGGGGTCTAAGTGCAATTAACCCTAAAAATTTTAAAGAAAAGGCTGACCAAATATTGTAAACACGAAAAGGCAAGTCTTCAATAATAATAAATTATAGATATATAGATATAGATTAAAAATACCTAAAAGTATATACAAAATAATAAGTTAATACAAATATCATTAAGTGCCATTTGTGAGTATGAAGTCCCTTTTTCTTTTATATTAGTATAGATTAGTGTAGATGTAGTACTAGTAATTATGACACACTCTGCATAATTCTTTAAAATTATTTAAATAAAATATTTATATAATTTTTATTATTCAATAAAGTATATACAAAATATAAGTTAATATAAGTATTAGATTTATAAAAGAAAATTGATAAAAGAAGCTATTAATATAATGTTAGAGAGAGAAATATGCATTAGGAAATTTAAAAAGGACCGAAATAAGGACTCGCATTTCAACTGCCAATACGTTGCTTCTAACATACCTGCTGCTGCTGCTGCTCGAGGCCATATTGTTTGTTGAACATTCGAGGCATCAGCTGTTTCACCCCACATGCAAACTTCCCCACCAAGCACAAGTTTTTGTTCTGAAACATCAGTTATCCCTTCCAATGGCTCAGCATAATAGACTGACTCCCAGGGGACATCTAAGTGGTCAAGATACCAAACACCTTGGTTACTGAAAATGCATCTAAAACCTTTAGCAACAGCCTTTGGACAAACACCGGATCCCAACCTACATTAATCATGTAAGAATTGTCATTCCTCAGATATCTCTGCCCTATCTGTAGCAGTTTGATACACTGTCTACATTTAACAAGATACTCACCAATTATGTACCACGGTCCTGGGGTTGAGACTTGTCGCAAATGCATTGAAGGTTTCTTCCCTAGAACAACAGAAATTTGATATCAAATATTTTTACCTTGCAATTATCACGAATACAACTTGAAGTCAAGAAAAGAGTTCCAGTTTTTGGATGAAGCTCATCGAGGGAGTCAGAAAGAAGCATTTCCATTTGCTTGCCTGGAATAATAGAAAAATTGGCTCCAGGTTTTGGTTTGTGAAATTACAAATTAAGCACTCACCAGTTAACTGGAGTCCAATTTAATGATATTGCGATTTCCTGAGCTCTGAGTACGAAATATTGATATGCATCTTTACCAGTCATGTTATGATCTTGAAGCCTGCATATTGTGTCCACAACCACAGAAAACAATTTAACTTAGAAACTTAACTAGAAATTCATGGTACTGAGAAACTGAGAGAAAAAGTTATGTTGGTTCCAATAAAGATGTGGTGTTTTACAGACAAACATACAGGAACCAGCTACATCAGTATAAACAATATTTTAAGGGGCCATAATTTTCAAGATTCAGCTGCAACCAAGACCTAGAAACCTATAAATCATGAAATGACATTAAAGGGAGGAAAAAATGTGATTTTAGTTTAACCAACAAGAAAATGAAATATCATTGAAAAGACTATACGAAGGCAACTCTAGCAACAATCATAATTCACAGCCCAAAACCTTTGAACTGATATAGATAGTACAGAGATCATTGATGCTTGGGCTTTAAGAAAGGAAACTTCACTTTTATGAGGTTTTTTCATTTGTAAATCAAACTCCAATTTAGCATAAAGCAATCTTCTTTTCAGGTCCTTGACAAACCAATAAACAAACTTAATACTTCCGGTCTTCCAAATTTATTGCTCCCCCTTTTCCTTCTGACAACAATATTACAAAGATCCTTAAAAATTTAACTTGTATAATTCTAATGTAAAGCTGCGAGCCAACTCAAAGTGCTGTTGATGGTCCAGGACGTTTTAAAGACAATGGTACATAAATGTGCTCCTGCACATATGTACAAAATGCATGATATGCTGGGGAGATTTATTTATCTGTTTTTTCTTTCAAAAAATTACAGCAATAAGAATGCAAGAATAATTCTATGTCTTCTCATCTTTGCAAAACTGATGTTTTGATCACGTATGAAGTGCATTTCTTCTATTTGTCTGATCTGACGGCATGTCTTAGGATTTCACATTGATCATCTAATGATGAATAAACACTTAATCTTTATATCAGCTACAATCTGACAACCCCCATAACATTGGCAGGACTTAAGTGAGAAAACTTTACAAGTAATTGAAGATGTAGGACAGCCATTAGAGTAAAAACCAATAAATAAGGGAAAGATTTAAAGAAGAGGAATAAGGAGATTTAGGAAGAAATTCTCTCTCTGAAATCTCCCCAATTGAAATAAAGTATTAGAGACTCTCAATGAAACATCTGAATCTAAAACACGCAATCACATATCATGAAATAGCTTAACAAACTAGTCTATGAACATAAATTAATTATGTGTCACACGAAATTTGTAAATATACGATATTAGGTAAGAAAACAATGTGCTTTCAAGATGCTTTTTATGTGCTAGGTGCACCAGTCCCACCTCCCACATACATGCACAGTAATATTTCAAAAGCTGCAGACTATGTCAAAGTGAAGCAAGAAGTTGAAATTTCGTAGAGTACAATAAAGGCAAAGCTGACAGAAACCAAATGGAAACAATCATACTCCCTTATGGCTGAGTACAAATGTGTCCTCTTGAGTCCTTCAAACACACACCCTGTCACGTCGGAATTGATGCGCATGCACATCAGAGTGCAGAGATGGACCTACGAAGGAAGAAGCTTCATCTACATATTTCCCTTAAGAAGTTGGCATAACCCAAGTTGATGTAGAAGCTGTTAGTGCACATTTTACCAGTCAGATATCTCTCATAATCCATGTGAAACTCTACAATCAACCCAATTGGACAAGTGCAGTCCTCATAATATTTCTACCCACAATCTAGATTCATTCAAAATACACATGATCAGGTTAGCAAACCCCATCCCCCAAAGGAATGACTTTGATACAGTTCTAATATATCCCGGTTCCATGTGGCAAGGCTAGCAAGCAAAACTTCAATGAAAAGGATCCTGTCAGCAAGTTACTCAACATTTCATAACTGTGCAAAAGTAACAAACCCGGTGTAAATTTGCTTACAGGGACATCCTTGTTACACATTTGGCCATACTTCGCAACGTACAATCAGTGATAATACCATTCTGCATGACTGAAGCCCATGGTGATGGGACTCCATGCAAGACTCAATATATACAACGAATCCCATTACAACTACTGCAATATAACTTCCATGAACGGTTAAGTTGCAATAGAAGCCTATTTGTCAATCCCAGGGCTTTGTTACAAATTGTCAAGTTCCAAACCCAGTATATTGGGATCTGAAAGCAAGATTCTAACATAAAAGACTCTTCTTGCAACTACTTGACCTTCATCCTTGCATAGCCAATACCAACTTCAGTTGCTAGTAAACTCATTGCATCCA
>NC_026148.1:14193040-14200053 GCF_000512975.1 Sesamum indicum | reverse complement strand
CCCAATAACTTGTTGCAAGAAAACAGACAAGTCTTGCAGTAGTGTCTAAGGTAAACGCTAACAATGCATGAGTAGGATGGATCAAGTTAGAGTTCGCGCTTCAATTTGTTTAAGTTGCAAGCATGATCTCCTCCTTTGCTTATCTGCTCACTCACAAGCAACAGGTTCTAACTATGCTTAAGTTGTTGTATGAGCTAACATATGAGGAAGTATAGCTTGTGCTAAAATATATTAGAACAAAGGTGTCTAAAAGAATCACCTAATCTGAAGGTAATTGCAGAAAGTTTAGAAATACACAAGCAGTTGTACTTGTCACTATACCGCCTATGTAACCTAATTAGGGTCAAGTTGGCACAAGGAAAGGCAAGTTACACCTCGATCAGAATCAAACCATGCAATAAAGATTATCACTTTAGTAACAAAGGCAATAAAACATGAACTACTAGTCAAGCTATAATTTGAATAGAGATTAGTTTATTAGTTTGCTCGTAACATCCCAAAGCTCTGTCCCATATTTAGCTAAGTTATTATTTTCTCTACTCAATATATATTAGTGAAATATATGTGGTTGGAAATCAAGCAAACTGACTACTACTGAGCCATGTGCAGCCATAGTTGTTAAAAATGGTGCACTAGAGGAGGCATCATGTTAGGTGTCATCTCAAGCTCTTCAATATTGTGCAAAAAACAATCATTATCTGAGATAATCTAATTTTAGGTGATGAACTAGTATTTCTGTCACACTATTGGCTTGTGAGACCTATTCTTCTTCTTCTTCTACCAATATTATTATTTAAAGTCACATCATTGTGAGCTGTTGGACGAAGACCATGGTAGCTAGAGAGGGCTTGCAATGCAAAATGGAGACACACATATATCAGATAACTTTCGATTGTGCTAAACATTTTCGGAGTACTAGTTAAAGATTTCATAAAACCCCAGAACACAAACTTGTAATTCAATCAGCTATTAATATATGAATGAAGGTTGTAAGTGAAAAGGGTAAATCATTCACCATTGCTTCACATGTGGGGTTGAGCTCCAGCAATCTGCATAAATGTTGAATAGGCCCAATTGAGAAGGGTATTAGAAGGCAGATACATACAGAAAATATCAGTAGACACCAGAACCAATAAAAGAGCATTCATCTAAAATTTCGTTTCTTTTTAACCGAAGATGTGTTTAGGTGCAAGCATTTTAATGATTAAGTTTAACACTTTAAATTCAGCACTGGATCTAATGCAGGTAAATATGCATTCATGTCAGAGGTCATAAACATAGTCAAAGGTCTGAATTAGCTAGCATTATCATGTATGAAAGAATATAAGTTGATCTACACAGGGAAGCAACTAGTTGAAAGCACCATGAAGTGCATTTTAAGTAACATACAACAAAGTTTACGAAATAGAATAATTAGAATCCAGAATCAGTAAATGAATAAGCAATTTTCATGTCCACATATTTTTCAATCCTTCTCCATCATATGGTACATATAACATTCATAGAATCATACTCTCTCTTCTCAGCATTATAACTTAGCTACTGCTTTGTCTTAGAAAATTAGAGCTGCTAAGATGTTAAAAGTCACAAGGTTCTAGATGGTTCGGAGAACTATAGAAAAATATTACATACATGCAGCATGAAACCCCAAGAAACAGATTCATCATCTCTCACATTAAAAGATCATGCAAATGGTAGTAAAATTCTTATTTTTTTAATTTTCTTTAAAATCCTCGAGAACAATTCCTCTGTGTTAGGAAGCACATTTGATCTTTTCCTCCTCAAAGTGTTAAGTTAGAAATACTGTGGTAAGAAAAATAAGGAAAAGGCTACATGAAGTACTGATGTTTACCCGTGTGGACCTCATCGCCACCTAAATGGAAAAGCTCAAAAGGAAAAATCTTCCTCATGTCTGCAAAACAAAAATTGTTGCCACGTCACAAAGAGTATGAACAATGTTACTGATCACAGTGGTGCTTATAAGACTTATACAAATGCAAGTATATCCTGAAACTGCATGATAAGAAAATAAGTTTACCCATCTAAAGGAATAAACTGCTAGAAATAGTTGAAACTAGCTCAAGCATGAGAAAACTTTTATTTAAAGAGGACTTTCTGTTGCATATTATCTGTCCTGTAATAGCTGGTTGTTTGCAAGTGTTAAACTTGTATAGTTAATACTTTTCCAGGAACCAATTCCCACTATATTCTAAAATGATTGTCATTATACACAATTGTAATGATACTTAAGAAACACCTTCATAGCATCAAATGCAAGAGGAAATTTCATATAGGAATACATGCATTTATGTATATTCTATCTACTATATCCACGTGGAATGAAAAATTTATTTCTTTGATTTGAAGAGAATATTTTTATAAAAATTTGAGAAAATCTAAAAAATCCAACAGCAATTTTTTTAGTCAAATACATTATTCAGCATTATTAACCCAAGGTAACAAAAATGGTCACAAGTTGTTTTCTCAAAGATGGATAAAACAAATATTAATAGGTTATATATCTAGCGTTAGAATAATAAGTTCTAGGTAACATGCACCACAAATTATAACTTTGTTCTTCATATTACCAAAGGTAAATAGTAAGAGATTCAGAGAGAACAAGTTAAAAAACATGGCATTCTTTTGTATGTAGTCTTTTGGAAAATTTATATGCATTTCGCACTATGAAGTGTATCATAAAGAGCACAAACCCATATCAAGTGAAACGCATAATCATTTTAGACAATTTGAACTCGATACATATGCATTAATACGTGCCTTCTTAATCAAATATGGATGTGAATATTTTTTAATTGAAGTATTTGCATAGATTATTAGTTATAAGATCAAAGACATCACATCTTGGAACGACCAATCCATGCCAAATTGAAGACATGTTGTTTTAACTATAATTTAGGTTTTGAACTAAATATATGTATATTAGTTACATGTGGAATATAGATGTAAATAATCTTTTCACTGAAGGATCACGTTTCTTTGTAAGTGAAATCTCTCATAGGTCATAAATTTGCATCTTCCAGGACTATTAGTTCTAAGATGGAAGGATGTACATATGGGGTCGAACAATTTGCATTAAACAGGTCTGATTTCAATTTCCTTTTTTCTACTGGTGCAGAAAATGAGTCCATGACGTCAGAAAGACAAAAAGGCTGTTCAACAGGGGGTGGGAACAATGAATAGAAAGATTTGGAAAATCTAGGACAGCAGCAAAAAGTACCTTTAAGAAAACTTGAAATGTTCAAGACAATAGGATATGCTCTGCCACTATGGAATAAATAACTATTGAACATGCTCATTTCTTATATCTCTGATTTATTCAGGTTCCAATTTGTACGATGATACATAAATGGCATACCACTTCTTTCAATTCGACTAAAGAGGTAAAAGAATACATGAAGTACCCCACAGTATATTGGTATATTGCTAATTTCTCTTAAATATGTAAGAGATATGTTATCCTGACCAGGATGCAAATGGAAATGCTCCATGGCAATTGGATCCAAACCTCAAAGTTCTCCCTTAGTAGAATAAATTAATGCGAAATAGATCCAAACCCTAAAAACGATTTTAGATCCCAAAATCGTCAGCCATAATAACTTCATTAGTTATCATATAATAATATTTATGAAGTTGGGAGGCTTAGCTTGTGCTTGCTTACGAGATTTTTGTCATCTTATCTGATCTCATGAAGTGTTTATTGATCGGGTATGCAATTACTTCAAATTTTTTTCAAAAATTATCACAAACACATTTCACTACTCTTAAAGAAAACATATCACATCAACCAAAATCGTACATTACATCAACTATCATCACTACACTTTTCTAAATTCAATCAAATACTCAAAAAGAAAATAAAACAAAAACAGATCTCGTCCCAACCAAACCCATTTCATTTCCTTTCTCAGAGATAAGCTGAGATCAGAAGCAATCAAAGATTCAAAGCCTTAATTGTTTTGCTGGGTTATGTATAAATTCTTACTTCTTTTGCACCAAGAATCGTTTCAGACATGTCACAAATTTGAGTCCTTTATCGAATAATTGTCAAAATGTTGAATACAAATTCTCACATCCTCTTGCTTTTGACCAGGTATACAGAAGGCCAAAAAGTCAAAATATATTTCTGCTTCAACAATGATTTTTAGAATTTTGAGCAGATTTACAAAAACTTTTTATCTGTTTGATGTATAAATTCCAAGTGCAAATAGAAAATGGTTCTATTGTATTTCTTCTGTCTCGGCATGCAACTTTTTTAGTTTGAAATTCCAAGTGAAAATGGCAAAATAGCAACACAAAGAAACCCTAACAAACTTGCATGTTTTCACATCCTTTGGGTGATTAGAGTAACTCAAGATCCAGTGCGATTTACTTGCGAAAAGGTGAAAATGCTCCTATTTTTCGACGCTGCGTTCGCATTCAGAAATTCTATCCAACTAAATACCTGCATTAGCTTCATTGACAACTTACAAATAGCTGCGGAAAATGCGAGAGCAAAATCCCTAAATCCAAAGTAAATCTTACTTGCAACTTTTTTATCTTCTCAATCATAGCCAAATTATTATATTTGGCTTATTGTTACGAACAGAACATTCCTTAAGAGAATAAGAAGGAAGACCAGTAGTTGCATGATAAAAGCTTCCATTCGTTATAGGCCATATGTTCCAAAGTGTGCTAGTTGACTCATTGACTAGCATGTAGAAACCATACTCTAGCATTACTGGCATAACTGCAGCTGTTACGATTGAATTACGCTAGTTTCTTTTAACCTTTTTATTACTTAGAGGGAAACCTATTTTTCCAGACAAATCAAAACCCTAACAAATGCCACAGATATTCAGTTAAAATTCAGCACTTCACCAGACAGATATGCAGGTAACAGATTAACACACATCATGAAGTGCAGGATAGCAGAATATAACGTCACTTTAGCTCATTCAAGGGAACATGTCTAGAACCTGCAAGTAAGCCGGAGATCAAATCAAACGTAAAGTTTTTAGAGACATCCAAAGGCTCTCTGCACAAAGGAGATGGCCAAAGATCAGGATATCCTGCTCCCCTGCATACGGAAAAAGCCTGGTCTGAAAATGCATACTTTGAAGTTGTTCAAGAATTTAGCAGAGTAACAAAGGTTAATTTGATTTCTGATGCACGTGAACAATGACAGGAACCTACTGGCCCATGTGTTAATTAATCAGAGATGAAAATCACCTAGAACATCCTCAAACTAATTTGCACAAACTTAAAAGCCATTTAAGACATGAGTAAGCCTATCCATAGTATATGACAACAAAACCCATTCAGACATATGAAGCTTTCTGAAGTTTAAGATTATGCTATCATCATGAACAAATGGCCCAATCATGACTCTCCTGAAGGCAATGCAGCAATTTTTGTCATGCAAATACAAGTCAGCATGTCTACCTCGACATGCTTCCTTTCTCACAGAAAAACTCCAAATACCAACGAACAAAGCATCAGGCAAGGTGCTAAAAACTGCAATTCAATAGCTGTGGTTCTATGTCAAGAAGTTCATATATGAACGATGGGAGTCGGCAGTCCCAGCAGAGCATCCCCGTGTCATGAGTCACTATTCAGGTTTACAAACACGACCTAACTAGCCTAATAAGGAAATCTACAGACAGACATGGATGAGATTCATTCACTTGTGACACAACCAGATAAGCCCATGGCAATTGTTCATTGAAATTTTATCCTCAACCAGCGCAGCAAAATAGGACAGCAGGAACTATGAGATGAAACCCACTTGCTGGAAGTTGATAATGACATGCCCCCTTTTTCTTTTTGTATGACTTTACTTACTATACCCGCTCCTCTAGCATTATATACTGTATTGTTACTCTTGCTTCCGTCAGGATAAATTTTAACCCTTCCCCTATTCCCCCCTACGTATATAGGATATTTTAAGAAGTGAGCATCTTTCTTAGTAGCGGGATCAGGGGAAAGAATAGGAAAGGTGATTTCACCATATTTCTGACAAGGGACAGGCCCTATCACAAGCATTTTTTTTTATTAGGGTGATAGCTCTGGAAAGAACAATTAAGAAGTAGAGACACTAGAAAGGTGATCTTGTGAGGGAGAATTTGAACAATAGGAAATGAAATTTCATAAGATTACAAGCATAAATTAGGAGAAGGAAAATTATTAGTTTTATGTAAAGATCAGAAAAGTTGAATAAGTGAAGGTTTAACTTTAGCTCTTAAGCTTTACCATGATTCTGCATGCCCGGGAACATCAACTTCTGCCATAACATTAATACCTGAAATAAAACATACTGAACTAATGAATATTGTGTTTAGAAATCTAATATTAGATTTGGACTTGAGGACCTAAACTTGATCAATGATAGAGCATGGATTGATTTTCAATCGGTAAGTTCAAATATCTGATAGATAAGACTTAAATTCTTGTAGTAATTGAGATGATTTCATTATTCCATATATCCGAGGAATTCAGATCTACCAAATCTGTGAAAAATAGCTCAGATGCTTGACATTGACTATAGGATTTGAAATCATTACATTTGAAAATCCTCCAAACTAAAAGGACTCAAGGAAATAGAAAAGAATAACTTCATTATTTTTTCTCGATCAGGAGAAACAGCATACCTCTCATTTTTGCGAAACTTCAGGCCACATGGAGAAAACATGAGACATGGAACTCAGCATTAGTTCTCAAAATAAAGAAGATGAAAAAAGCAATAGACATCAAGAGAAAATGAGATTGCATAAGAAGAAAATTTCAACATCACGATTTGTAAAAACGTGTTAAGCGAAAAAATAATCAATTCAAGTAGATCTTCACTCCTAAATAAGCTAACATTTTGATAGTTTCACCAAATCTGGAAGAATATACACTTCATATTGTTCATACTATAACAATGGCATTAAACTAATTAGAGATAATGACAAAGCAGCAGCAGATATATTAACTTCTAAAGGAAATTAGAACGTCACCATGGTACCTTAATTGTT
>NC_026148.1:14178152-14192729 GCF_000512975.1 Sesamum indicum | reverse complement strand
GAGCTAATAAAAAAAAAAGATAAAACCTAAAGAGTATCATCACCATAATCATAAGTGTAGGTGCAAGGAGTTACAAGCTAGTATTTGCATGCAGCAGTGGATCTCCATGCTCATCAACTAGAAGTCTAATAAG
Organism: Sesamum indicum; assembly: GCF_000512975.1. NCBI lineage: Eukaryota > Viridiplantae > Streptophyta > Magnoliopsida > Lamiales > Pedaliaceae > Sesamum > Sesamum indicum. Next base: position 14,192,596 of record NC_026148.1, on the reverse strand, counting down.
GTTCTTAAGACATTTACTTCAGCCCAAGTGAATGAGCTAGATTGCAAATTCCAAATTGAGAGGGAATAAGCTAGACTGAGTATTGTTTAAACAATTAGGTGTCGAGCAAGACTTTACATTGCTTTTATTGTTAAAGAGGCAAAATAGCAACCCAAAACTCATGACAGCTTAAGATATTTATAATATCAAAAGTGACATACATAATTTAGGAGCAGTACTAGCTTCAGTATGGTATTTTATTCAAAATTTCAATTGTTCCTAGTACAATTAACATTTGTTGAGTTAAATGAGATAATAACAAACAGAAACTTACTTGACAATTTCAGAAGCATCATCCATGGTATATCGCTCCCATTTTGTGTATGCACCTTTCCACAAATTCGGATAAGTTGGCACTTCAAGTGGAAATGACTCTTCATCAATGATGTGCCAGTGGAGGACATTCTACTGAATGCAATCTCATCAAAATACTTTAAATATGGAAAGAAAAGGAAAACAAATTTTGTTTGAAGGAAGAGCAGTGCAATTATTGTTAATATATCTTACAAGTTTAGCGTATGACATAGATTCTATAACTTGTTTGATTGTATCAAGTGGCAAATAGTGCCTCGACGTGTCTGCAAAAAAAAAAAAGGAAAAGAAAACATGTAAGTATGAAATTCATTCCTAAGAAAACCCGTCCAAGACTATAAGGAGTAAAGAAATAGATTGTATGTCAAGAAAAGATTCTACTTACCAAGCAAAAGTCCGCGATAAGTGAATCTTGGCTTATCCTGGATGTACCATGGTGCACTATGCAGTTTTACAGTTTTCGTTCCGTAATCAAAATCACATAGCTGGCTTAATGTCTGGAGAAACAGTATTAACAAGACTAATTAGAGGATAAATCTCACACTCTCACTTCTAACAACTTTTAGCATTAGGTGAAACCATGATAGAGATAATCAAGGATCTTAAAGTGATCCCAACACTATCTCCATAATTGCTTTTTGAATTCAAAAAAATCTCAAAATGTGCACACTCTCTCTCTCTTTGTTCTGTTTATCATATTGGGAACGCAACTGCGCAGGAGCATGTACAGGCACACATCTAGTGCCATGTATCTCGTGCACAGGATAAATCTCAGTCAATGTAACTATGAACTCATGTTACCTCAAGGCCACGCAAAGCGCCAAAGATAGAATTTGCCTGCAGTATATGACATAATAAGTTTAATAACAAACCTCAACAAAGTCATATTGGAAAAAGGAATTTAAACCAAGCCAACCCATTCAGTGCTTGTAATTTAAAAGGTCAACAAGCAGATTCTGTCAACTTCTGAGCTTCAGCCACATTATTAGTTCGTTAAAATGCAAAATACTTGCATAATTTAAACCATAATAAAGGTTAAGAAGCATATGATGACAAGTTTTTGATTTCATGCCAGGTTCCTGAAGCCTACAGTTTCAAGAGGCAAAATGTATGAAAAGAATGGATTAACAACTGGGTCCGCTAATTCCATGAGTGAGCTTGTTAGCACAAGTACAACATTAGTAAAACCAACTTAGGAATCTAACAAGACCAAGAACAAGCAAGGATGGGTATTCTGTCATCAAATGCTTTCTCAAGCCTAAGAAGAGCAATTTCATCTATTTATATATCATATAAACAACGGTAGTATAACAGACATCGGGAGTGCCTGCGAGTGCTTCGAAAAGTTCTTATTGTAGAGAAAGTTGAAAACTATTGTAGAATTTAAATTGAGAGTGTTTCTGAAAAACAGTAAAACGTCGATAAAAACTATAAGGTAAATGTTTGAGAAAAAAGAGCTTAATTATAAATACATTCAAACACCTTCTTAGACAATATTTGTTTGTTTAAATTACGTCGCAAGGAAGCTGATGGCAAAAATTTAAGATGAGATCCTTCGCACATCTTCTTGCAGATAGAGGCGGTACTGCTGGCATAGAGTTATGGAGAAAGCATCCCAGGCTCCCAGACTAAAGTGTTCAAAATCAGTCAAAATAAGATTGACTGCAAAATTGCAAGTTTAGTCAAATGAAGATACTTGTAGGAGGTAGTTATAGCAAATGTCAGGAATTACGTAAGAATACAGACTTTCGGTTAAGTCAGGTTCAATGCTTTAAAAGAAAAGACACGAGACATGATATGCCCAAAACATTAAGGCCAGTCAGGCACGGTGGGGAATCATCTCCAATGTTTATCTGGCAACCATTAAAATGCTTACAAAAAGTCTGTTTGAATGCAGTGATGTTGTTTGGGACAAACTGCTGGGTAATTGCATGATTGGAACTACTTGGATTAAGTGTACCAGAGATGAAAATGTTAAATGGATTTTGGCGAAAACTAGAAAGGATAGTGCTAGAATACATATTTATAAGATGGTCAAAAGGCATTCTGCAGCTCAAGTCCATTTGAGATTTTGATTTCCCAACAAAGATATATGCACATTGAAGTGTATCCTGGAACATACAAAGTTAATATTCAATGCACCTCAATTGTGATTTGCCCAATAATTGAAAGCTTATCGCCTGCAGCCACCATCAATGTGTAGCTTTCATCAACCCCAAGCTGAAGCTACAAAACTCAAAAAGAAAATACATACATTAAACAAAAGAAGAACAAACAGAAGAAACACGATCGTTGGACATCCTGAAGTACCTCCTCGTTTCCGGAGTGAACAACAACATTCAGCTTGGTAAGATCATAGTCAACTCCAGTGCTGTGCGACACAGAACTAGCGTGTTCAAAAATCATCCTTTTATATCTGTCAAAGGCTTCAGATACAATCAAAGAACCGCCGCCATTTCCGCTTGTAACCAGAGACAGCTTGGGGTCAACGGTGAAAGTCTGGTTGCCGGAAGTGTACTGCCAAGGCAGAGGCCATATATATGGGCCATCACCATTATTGAGCTGTAGGTACGGTAGACGTCCAAGATTCCGGGAACTAACAAGCAATGATGCGCAGAACAGCTGCAGAACTAACCGAATAAGATACGAGCGAGGGTTTGACGAGCAAGTAGTAAGACTCATTTTCGGGAGAGAGAGAGTGGAGAATTGGGAGGAAATGGACATTGATTTTGTTGTTAGTGAATGATTTGTAGTGCTCTTGTTCTTCAAACTTAGCTTCCAACGGGGACCACAACCACTATTCCGTGTACCTCTAACTTACCTGTTACTGCTACAAGGAAGGATAGCTTTCTCATATCTTCGGTAAGTGCAAGGGACATTTAGCCCCCTGTAATTTGATGTATGAGTCTGTGGGAAAGGAATTGGTATAGATTAATCAGTGTTTATTTTGTTGTACTAAGAGATGATATAAGATAAAAATTTTATACTATTATTGTTATATCTGAATAATTAATATTACTTTAGGAGATGGTATAAAATTAGTTCTGAAGTTGCTCCAAATGATAATAACCATTGCATCCTCAAAATTTGATTGAATAATAGTAATAAACAACAACAATAATAATAATCAGTTAAACTTTGAGGGTCCAACGGTCATTCTTATTTAGTGCAACATTATGACTAATTTTATACTACCTCCCAAGGTGGTATTAGTTGTTGCGTTGTGACAGTAATTAGTACACGATTTGGGCTTGTGTCAACACACAATTTAATTGAATTAATTAAATCGTATTTAATTAATTGCTTTCGATTAACAGGTATTTATTTCTTTCTGTATTTACGGAATATGAGTGTGTGACTTGTTATAATTGATTCCATTGATAGTACAAATAATAGGTCTGTCCCACACGATGGAACCATAGACAGTCAAGTGATCCGAAAAGACCCGTCACCATGGGTGGTCGTCTAGCAACGGTCCATGGCACTAAAGAATAGGTGAAATGGCTTGAACCTTAAATCTATCGAATGTCATACGGTTACGGGCCTTCCATCGGTCATTTTCCAGTCTTAGTTTAGAGTATGGAATTGGTCATGGGTTTCAGTCCTGGATTAGTCATATATGTTCAATATTTTAATTATGTTTATCCACATGATGAACATAGAAAAATACTTTCTTATTTAATCATTCATTGTGGCCACAAACTCCTGGGAGCACAACACACATCAGAACGCATAGGAGATTGTTATCATCTCATCATAGGCGACGAATCCTCTCTTGGAATTCACCAGTCTTCATATATGTTCTGACTGCACTAGAAAAAGACTTATAATAACCACATTAAAAAATGATTCGTCTTTTACCAAGCCCTAGATACAGCCGTCCCATAGATGAGACTGTGTGTATCTTCAAGTTTGAGGACTAAACCCCATACTATCAACGCCAAAGAGTTCAAGCCATACCGATCAAACCTCACATGCTTCCATATGACGACTCTGCACGAGTTAGTTCAGTCGGCTTGACAACCTTTGTCAACCACCCACTAAAATTGCGTAGACATCATGCGTATGTCGCCTATGAAACACGACACCCATCATATGGATGCAATATTTAGTGCAAGTTTCAATAGAACCCTCGATGCCCATTCTCAAGGTTTACGACTTGAAACATTTCAAATCCAACCCTCGAAAGTTGGTTTCATATTTGCTACCAAATGCGCAAACTCAACTTCATTGGTTGATTAGAGATTTGTGGACTTTGTTGTAGTGTACGAAAATTACATGAGTAAGAACAACAAAGTAAGGCCAAATGAATACTCACTCTTATTCATTTGATTCAATATTACAAAAAAAAAAAAAAGAAATTGATTAAATAGATTACAAAATAGCCAATCTAATTGAATTTATGGTCACCTATTCTAACATATTTTATATGGCTCTACATTGCCTAAACATCTTAAAATATGGCCCCAACCGAGGTTGATGAGCATTAGGCACCCCTTAAGGTTGACATTAAGTATGAATGAGTGCTTAACAACTGCACCCAATGTAGGACTCTTGGTCATGCTGCAGATATGTGCCCTTTTAATAAGTATTCTGCTCAAGCACCAGTGCAAATTTTTGTACGTAAATAGCAGAGTCAACGACATTCAACCACTATATCCACTAAGAGCCAAGTGGATGGTGACATTGAAAAATGCTAAGATAGGAAGAAGGATGATCGGTTAACAACTGAATATCAACATAGCTCATTAACGTACTAGTTTAGAAAGGCAAACTTCTACTTCGAGGCTCTTTATGTAGGAAAAGGAGGATGATGCGAAGGGCAAGGAGCTGGTTCTTACAATCAATTTGACATGCTACGGGCAGAAATGGAGGAATGGGAGTATGACTGTAACTTATATGCAAGCCTCAATTTGCAAAGTAGCCAATTGCAAACTCAACATGATAGCAGCTACCTCATGGAATGCTCGAGGGCTGAATCTAGGGGACCACCAACAAGTTGTTAGGACCCTCATTTAGGAAGCTAGACTCGAGTTCGTAAGCTTAGTAGAAACAGAAGTTGCATAGTGAAATTTGCATTTTGTTCAGGTGAGTTTTAGCCCTCAATTCAAATGGTTTATTGATTATGCATTAGATGTAGGGAGTTGTATCTGGATCGACTGGAATGAAAGGAGTAGTTAGGAAGCTAGACTCGAGTTCGTAAGTTTAGTAGAAACAGAAGTTGCATAGTGAAATTCGCATTTTGTTCAGGTGAGTTTTAGCCCTCAATTCAAATGGTTTATTGATTATGCATAGGGAGTCGTATCTGGATCGAGTGAAATGAAAGGAGTAGAAGTGGAGATCTTGGGAACTCACTAGCAATTTCTCCACTATCGAGTGTTTAGCCACTGATTGGACTAAATAGATACTTATGGACAGGCTCAAACGCAAAACAATATAGCTATCATCTACTTCTAATAGTTTCTAGGTATGGAAGAAGTTGATGAAGCTACGACCTCAAGTTATTGAAAGGTTAGAATATAGAGTGGGTAAGGGACAACAATTTTTCCTTTGGCAAGATCCTTAGCATATGGTAAGAGTGCATATACATAGGTATCCTTGAGGTCCTCGCATTATAGGCCTTGGATGGCACTGAACTAGGTGAATTTTATCGTGAACATTTAGGCTCCAAGTTCCATACATGTATAACCCTTACCTCAACCGTCTCTCTTCCTTAATTTAGGGCATAGAATTAGGCATCGATTTCCTATTCTGAATTAGGCAACTATACTTCATACTTGAGATGCATTTGCTCTATTGATCGACCTAGGGAACCATTCCCTACTCGATCAATTGCTACAACTGCAGACTTAAAGAGTCGAAATCATCTCAGAGCGTATAAGAGATATAACTGTCAAATAGTGACAGGGAACAGATTCTCTCTTGAAGTCCACCATCCTCACTCAGATTCTAACTGCACTGGATAAGACTTATAATGACCATATCAAAGTCACAGTCACCTCTTGCGAGATCCAAGATATAACAATCATATGCATGCGAATGCCATGATTCCTCAAGTTCGAGGACTCGTACTATCGAAACTAGGAATACCATTCATATCGATCAAGCGTCCAAGATTTCATATGAGGATTACCGCGAGTTAGTTAGTAGGCTGACCAATCTTGTCAACTAACCTACTAAAATTGGATAGACCACCTATGTTTGTCATCGATGGAATATGACATTTGTCCAATAAATGCAATGCTCAGTGCAAATCTCTATAGAACTCTCGATGCCCTGTCTCGAGGTCCTCAATTTGTAACGTTTCAGATCAATTTTTAAAAGTTGGTCTCATAACTGTCATCAATGACGTAGCCCAACTACAAATAGTTTATTACTGTAAAATAATTAAAATAATTATATATTACGTAATAAAGTAGCACATGATAATATTTTGGTGAGATAATCCATTAATTTCAGCAAAAACAAAAATTCAATGATTAAGAGTAACATTGTAAATAGTTTAGGTGGCTAATACATACAGTTTTTAAGCCAGGGGACATGCACATAACTTAGACTATTTCAGAATCTCCGTCGAAATATTACATCAAAAATGAAACACGGAGTATAATGCAATATTTTACAACAATTATGGTGTCATTTGCAAAACTTGAAAACTTAAGGAGCAAAGTGTATTGCCCCTATGGATTGTCGCATTTGACCTTTTTTTTGTTTGGGTTAACTGCACTTTCTTTATTTGAAGTTTGGTATAATTATATGTAAACTTTTTATGATTTGAAAAATTATATCTAGCACCCTTTGAGGTTTGCTTTCGTCTAATAAATAAATCCATTTGTTAGTCAAAATTTGCTGAATTTATTAATATTAACAAAAAAATTAGGAAAAAAAATATTTACCCCTAGTTGACTTATTACTAATTTATTGTAGGTCAAATAAATATTTTTATGACCAAATTACCCTCATACGTCTTCACACATTAATACATATGAGGAGGTATATTTTCATCATTATAAGGGTAGTTTCGTAGAAAATAAATTATTTGACCTGTAATAAATCAATAATAGGTTAATCGAGGGAAAATATCAATTTTATTTAGTTTTTTTTTTATTAATATCAGTAAATTCAGTGAACTTTAACTAATGGAGGGACTTATTTGTTGTGCTAAATGTAATTTTTCAAATTATAGAGTATTCATGTATAAGGGTAATTACACTCCCCTCCCCTCAAGTTTGATGTAATTACACGTAGACCCCCTATGGTTTGAAAAATTATACCTAACACCCCTAAGATTTGCTTCCGTCTAACAAATAAGTCCCTTCATTAGTCAAAATTCACCGAAATTACTGATATTAACAACAAAATAGAAAAAATCTATATTTATCCCAATTGGTTTATTATTGACTTATTACAAGTCAAATAATTTTTTTTTATTATCAAATGACCCTCATACGTCTTTACGCGTTAATATATATGACGAGATATATCTTCACCGTAATAAGGATAAGGTAGTTCGAAAAAAATTATTTGATTTTCAATAAGTCAGTAAAAAATCAACCAATGATAAATATCAATTTTTATTTAATTTTTTTGATAATATAAATAAATTTAGTGAATTTTGCTAGGAACTTATTTGTTAAAATGAAAATAAATCTCAAAAGTATTAAATATAATTTCCTAATTTGCATGGTAATTTATCCCATATATATAATTTACCTGGTCAAAGGGGAGTGCAATTATCCCTTTTTCTTTTTATTAATCTTTTCGATTATCGTTTGACATTCAAACTACCCAAGAAATAATCCCGTGCATAACCATTTGGGTTTTGCATTTTTCACATTTTTCTGTTGAAAATTCATCTCTACGCTTTCGATTTCACTGATTAGCCAAAAAGAAGAAGGAAAATGTCTTCTCCAATGGAGACGGATACACAACTTCCCAACGGAAACGCTGCTGCCGCTACCGCCATTACTCCTCCGTCGAAGTTGGGGAAATTGGCGGACTGCCTGAAACTGGAACATCAGTTCCTTCGCGTGCCTTTCGAGCACTACAAGAAGACGATCCGCGCCAATCACCGAGTAGTCGAGAAGGAAGTCTCCGCCGTCATATCCGGCGTCTCAGACGCCGCCGATTCAGACCTCTCGCGAGACGACGCCGTCAACCAACTTAATTCTCTGGTCTCCCGACTGCAGGGCCTCAAAAGAAAGGTATGTCATTGTTATTTATATTTGTGTATAATTTGGTATGACCAGATTTTCCTTTTCTTCCGCGCAATACTTGTGTTTATACTTTTTATTTGAATACGGTTTATAGTTACTAGTAATTCAAAAGGATGGTAACCAAAAGAATTGCCTTTACTTCTATGGATTATAAAATCAGTGTTCTTTACTAAAAGGGAATTCAGCGAATTGGGGGTGGTCAAATTGAAGTATTAGTTTCTTGTTTTGGCTTATTTTAAATTGAATTTTGGGGAAAACAGTAAGTTATTTGGAATTTGAGTTTTCGGTAAGATGGTTGTTATGTTCAATTCCCATTTTTGTCATTGGGGGGGCAGCTTGGATTAGGATCAGTTTAGCTTTCAATTATTGAACTGAAACAATGTTCGACTCTGTTATTTATGCGAAATGAAGTTGTGGTTGCCATTGTCCTCTTGAAAGTTGTCCTTGAGTTATCATAAATTTGTTGGATAATTCTAAGTTTGATTTTTGGTTAAAATATCAGTTGGAAGAGGGAAGTCGAACGGAGCACTTGCAAGCACAGAAATGTCGAGCTAGGCTAGACCATTTAGACTCCGCAGAAGTGGACAATTTGTCAGAGTGGAACAGCATCCGCTTGAAGCGGATACTTGTTGACTATATGTTGCGAATGTCGTATTATGACACTGCTTTAAAGCTTGCACAGAGCAGCAATATTCAGGTTATATTATGAACTGTTTCATCATTTTAGCTTCAGGGTGGTCATTTCTGATGGTAATTCTTACCCCAAAATAAAAAATTTCAGTATATGCCTTGTATATGGCAACCATCAATCATCAACTGCTTTTGACTATCATTGATCACTTCTTGCTTATTTGGAAAAAGGAGAGATGAATAAGACTTGGTGTCGCCAGACTATTTAATTGTCATTATTACAAGTCTCAGCACCAATCTGAAGAAGTAACTGGGTTAGATTTTGAAGAAACATGCAATATATGTGTTTTGTCGAATCGATTTCCTGAATGGATCTCATAGTAATGTTACTACTCCAGCGTGTTGTTGTCGTAGTCCCTGTGACAGACTGGCATCTAGATGACATTTGATCTATCTTAGCAGGATCTTGTTGATGTAGATGTGTTTCATGAGGCAAAAAAGGTTATTGATGCACTTCAAAAGAAGGAGGTTGGCCCAGCTCTGACTTGGTGTGCTGACAACAAATCTAAACTGAAGAAGTCAAAGGTAAATTACTTTCTTCTATCTTCCTTCTGCTCTTGATTTCTTTTCTTGGCCTTAGCTCAACATTATTTTATGAGTTGAAAGGCATCTGTTAGTCTTCCTTCTTGAGTAGATGATCAGAAACTGCATTGGAGCAAAGATTTTGTAAAACACCAAAGTATCTTTATGCACCTGGGTAAATGGTCTTATGTATCAAAATACGGTAAATTCAGGAGAGGTCGAGGTCTCTAAATTAACTTCAGATGATTGCAATAAGTTTTCTGCAATTCGATTAACTTAATGCCACATAATTGTAGGAAGCACACTGTTGATAGTAGCGACTAAACTTCAATGAGGTCAACATAACTGTGGATTAAGAATATTTAAGTCCATATATCCTTCATTCACAATTTTCTTGATGGATAGGATAACAGTTGTGGGTTCTTTTTAATCTAAAAATTTATTTAGGTTTTTGGAATTGGGATTATTTATAGGCTTTTGCTGGTTTACCTGAATTATCATTTATTAGTTCTCAGCCAATTCTTCTACACTTCTGGAAACCAGACCTTATGGATATTTCCAAGAGAACTAATAACAAGTACTTAGCAGAATTTAGGTTAAGGATTAGCAGAGAACTACGAAATAGTAATTTGGAGGTTAAGCCATTAAGGATCCTTAACTCTTGGGAATTCGGCTAAATAGTATCCTTCTGCATCTCTCTTGACACTTAGCAAGATTTGGATTTTGACTTTGATGGTCATGGTATTGGCCCACCATCTTTTTGAATTGGTTGTTGAATCTGAAGATGAGATTTTCTGAAACATCTTCATCAGTCACTCTTTCTTCATAAATGTTGGATACTATAGTCATTTATTTGCAAAGGCTGAAGATTTGATATTGGGATAAAGCATCTAAATTCATTCATAGATGTAATTTCCATTAAAAGATCTAAAATTGTGAATTTCTTCATAGGAGGCCTGTGGAGTAAGTTTGTAACATGGTTCCTATATGTTTGTATATGTTGGACAGGGTAAAAAAGGATAGTATATTGCTTGTTTATTGTAATAGTATTATTGGCTTGTCCTATATATTAGTAACTTATCCTTTATTCAGATCTACTTGATCTTTTTTGCATTTCTAAAAGAATAGGCCATCAAAATTTAGTTTTGGGAAGTTGATGGTAAGAATTTGTGATGGTGCTGAAGGAGGGGATTCATGAGGACTAGATTGCTCATGCCTCATAGTCTTGGTAGATGTTGTGCAAGGTTTCGGTTGATTCTTTTGCTTTGAACTTTGAACCATAAGATGTTAGGTTCTGTTTAAATTCTTATGCCTAGAGGGACCAATGGGATTGAAACATGACTCCTATGAGTTTTTACAGAGTTCTGCCTAAGAAATTTGATTCCAGTTAACCCATCAGGATGTTGGGTTATGTGGTTAGTGTTTAATTTTCCTTGGGTTGGGATGGATGAATGGGATAAGGGGGTAGATTCCAGATTTCTGGCAAAGTTTACGTGTTTGCATTTAGTGGGCTAGGGACCATTGAATTGGGTTTGGTGAACACCATCTGACCTTGAAATTGGGTGTGGGATATGTCATGGGTTCAAGGCTATATTTTTAACTTTGTAATGAGCCTATAAAAAGCTCTATAAATATTAGAACATAATTTCATTGTAATTGTAGTTCTTAATGTAAAAAGTAAGAAAATCAGTAATATGGAATCAACAAGAGGTAAAATTCGGTAAAGAATGAAAATAAGTTGGGCAATTTAAAAAACATGCTTCAATGGGACTGAGTATACTGTCATGTCAGATACCCTGCAATCTCTTAGAGTGAGGAAGACAGCTAATATCTAATTCTTCTCTCGTTAAAGGCTGGATAGCAATTTGGATAAGACCAATATGCAGGAACTTTTCAACCATTTTTAATATGTTTACTGATTGAAGATTTTGAAAACAAAAGCAGAGTTTATAAGTCTGAAACGAATAGTAAAACGTGTTATTTAGTTTCTATGGTATATGCAGACTTAAAGTATTTAAAAGAATTCTTATAAATCTCTTTTGTATTAATTTTTGGATGCTTTGAATCAAGTGGATCTTTGCCTTCCCAAACAGTTTTTCCTGCTGTAATCATATTGAAATGCTGTCTATAGATAAGATATTTGAACAAACCAAATGTAATAAGAAAATAAGATAACTACCAACAGGTGAACTCTCTGGGAAGTCAAATATGTTAAATATTTAAGTATTTCATGTTAATGATATATGCTTAAGATATTTTTGTTATATATATATATATATTATATGTTAAGGTTCAAGGTTGAAAAGTAACTAACTTAGGTTGACTAAAAAACCCTTATATATATACTTACTTATTCTATATCCCCAGCTCTTTTATTAATTAATTCTATTAGTAAAGTTCTATTCATGCAAATTTGAAGTCACTTCGTTTTATGAGTTTTAATCATTTATTTATTTATTTTTTTCTCTTTAAATTGAATTAAATCATAATAAAAAAATTAAATTACGCATGTGCATCAAATGCTTTTCCGTATACTAGTATATACTATAGCTCTTTATATGAGTTCTTTAAAGTATCAGAGTCATGAGATTTGAGAAAATTGAACTGTATAAGGAGGTCAGTTAGAATTTAGGACCCTTGCATTCCAGAACCGGAGAAGAACTTCATGGTTCACACAACTCTTGCATATTCAAAGGAGGTAGAGCGCCACTGGGTACAAAAGGCGTATGTCCTGAGCATTTTAGCATATGCTCTGTAAAGGAAATGGCAAGGCGTCCGTCGCAAAGGCATCCCTTGGGCCTGACTCCTCAATGTCTTTTATATACGTGTCTGCTCCTATATAATTCACCTGCTTACTGCTGGATGGGTGAACTGGTTATCAAAACTAAAGAGATCCTTTGTTCTATTCGTCTCATAAGCCTTTGATCACTTTGTTAAAAATCGTTTGGCCTATTCTGGAAATTTCATGCTAAACTGGTTAAACAGTCTCTCTTCCAACCATATCACCATGGTTTATTCCGGATGAAATGAAAAATTTTCTAGAACTTGGCTAGAACTGAGAGTAGATGTTATGATGTATTGGGGGTCTGTTCTGTTAAAGTTTATTTCTAGAAGAAGATGGTAAATCGAAGGACTAGTTAAAGGTCTGGCACAGTTGGGAAGTTCTTTATGAGGGGATTTTTAATGTGTTTGAATGTTGTAAATTTGATTCTTTTATTTCCTTTTTCTGATTTAAATTTTTTTTATTTTTCCAGGATTTGAATTTGGTACGAATAGTTTTGTTAAATCCTAGTTCAAGATTTACATTCTTTATTGCATTTCCTTGTTATTCTTTTAGTGGAAATGGGTATTAAAGAGTCTGCATTCACACTATTAACTCTCTCAATTTAGATTTCCGACATAAGGATATCTATTCTTCTGATTTTCAGACTTTTTACCACTCTCAATTCTCTAGCAATTTAGATTTTCAACAGTACTTATCTTTACTTAAGATGTTCAATTTTAATGGCAAGAACCTGTTAGTATGATCCTGGGAGAAATTTATGCAGTTTCACTTTAGTCATGAGAATTTAAAGGTTGTTTCTTTTATAGTCTTATCGCCCTTTTCTTTTATTTATAGTATTTCCTTTCTGAATTTGTTTCACTCCTTTAATTTCGAGTTAATGGACTGTCTTGCTTCATGTAGCTATTGTTGCAGGCCATCTGATTTATCATGAACTGAAGGACTCTGGAGGTTGCACATGAGTTCTTGTTTGCTTAGAATACATTTTCTCAGTTTCATAGGAAGGTTTCTTAACAGTATATGCCACATCTGGAAGAAATAGCACTTTTGAATTGATTTTCTTGGAAGAGCCTAGACTTAATAACAAACAATGAGTCGAAAATATATTCCTCCAGCCCATACTTCTCTGCAATCATATGGCTGTTTGGTTTCTTTGTTTTAAATGTTCAGTTTATTGCTTACTTCATGGAAATCTGTTGGACCATGTTATGAACTTAACATACTGATCTTGTTGTATCAATATACAAATGCTTTCAGTTGTCGCTGCAGTCTATGGTCTAGTGTTATTTCCCTTTCATACATTACCTGTCAGCGTGTGTAATGCTGCATGCCATTGCAGAGCAAATTTGAGTTCCAGTTGAGACTGCAAGAATTCATTGAGTTGGTAAGAGCTGAAAATAATATGCAAGCTATATCATATGCTCGGAAGTATCTGGCACCTTGGGGAGCTACCCACATGAAAGAATTGCAGCGTGTCATGGCAACACTAGCTTTCAGAAGTAATACTGAATGTGCGACGTACAAGGTAAAAACCATTTCCTGACTCCTGGTTGAAATTTCATGTCTTTATGGATTCTCGAATTTGCGTTGGTGCTTAGTCTCATATTTCATTTCTGATTCTTGTCTCTGCTTCACAATAAATTGATGGTTGATATGTACTATGATAATTCTTTGATCTACTTGCTTAAACTTTTGTTTGGCCTTGAAAAAGTTAAAATTGTCACAAAGCACCACCGCTAAAGGTCCTCCTAGGAGCTTCTGGAATTTTATAATTATTTTGAAGTTATCCTTGTCAATTTTGCCCTCGTTAAATTTTAATAATCAGTTTGTAAACCTCATTTACATCAATGAAACTTTCCCTTCCTCGCTTGTCATTTACATCA
>NC_026148.1:14170276-14177973 GCF_000512975.1 Sesamum indicum | reverse complement strand
CATTTACATCAATGAAATTTTTCCTACCTCGCTTCATCAACCATAATCTACTCCTTTCATCTTTGTGGTCGGGGTGCTTCATCCAATGACATACTTAGTTCCTGTGAGTCCAACTCGGAGGAGAAATTGAGTTGGGGGAAGGGACTGTGTATTGCGGTTGGATTAGTGGAAGCACCGGGATGTGTTGGTTGACATTGGTGTTTGAAACAAGTTCTCAGCTGTCGTATGGTAGTGGAAAGATATGTTATTTTGCATCTGCACTGCAGTTTATGTATGGTGGTCAAAAGATATGTGTCATCTTGTGCTTCCATGTGTAGTTTGTATATGGTGGTAGGTTAGCTGTGTGTGTTTGACTCTTTGCTGTGTGCTCAGTCTATTATATGTATTGTGCCTATGTTCTGTCGGTCCTGCTGGTGATTCTTGATAATAAGGAGAAGAGGAAAAACAAAGAGAAATGTCGAAGTAGGTTACGGTTAGTATGTCTGGTGATAAATCGACACATGGACTAAAGAAACATGATGCAGGGGACAAGAAATAAAATGGAGACAAATGAGAAAACAAAAAACTTGAAAGAAATTAATTTTTGTTTAATTTCCTAGGTTAACTATGAGCTATATATTAATTTGATAATTGTTAAATATTTAATAGTCAGCTGTTATTTTACCTCTTGACAATCAATAGTTAGAAAGTGTTTTATTAGTTAACTAGTTAGAATATTCATGGATTTTGTGATGATATTTTTTTGTTATAATTCTACTTTGCACCAATAAATTTATTTGCATAATGGCATATTACCTCTTCCTTCTCATGATAAATTGAAATACAAGTTATTTTGCTATCAAACATTTACTTCTTACTCTTTTGCAACTTCTCAATTAATTTTCAAACATTCTCCTCTTTTACCATTAGGCACTTCTCCAAAAATCTCTGAACTTCCTACACTTTTGAAAGGAAAACCCACATAAGCATTGTCTAAGTTATTCGACTGAAAAGGGTGTTTAGCTCCGCTACTGTAGATTATGTGAAGTGTCTTATGTTTGCAACTTTTCCCCCTTAAAGAATGCTGGGAAGAAACCTAGTGATCTCTAGGTTGCAATGGACCAACCTCAAGGAGATGCCTAAGTTAGCCTTCAAAAAAAATGTTCATTAACATCTGAAATAATTTTATTTGTTGTTAATCCAACTTTTCCACAGTTATGTAACAAATATATCAGGAATGATGATATCTTAGCAAGCAACCCTACATTCCTCCTGGGAAATGGAACATTTGGTTATTTATACAGTTCTATAACGAATATATTGACATATAATGACATCTTAGCAGGTAACCTACATCCTCTAGGGAAGCAGAAAAATAGTTTGATCCATTCTTCTTCCAGTCTTTTCTTTATATATATATTTTGTTTTGCTGTCAGAATCAGCTAACTAGTTCATGAATAATGAGGAATTGGTGTTAAAGGAATAATGAGGAGAATTGAGGAATGAGCTGGTTGAAGGAAGGTCTCCCAAAGTGGGGCAATAGCAGCAACTTTCAGCTGGAATGATAGGAAAATGATAAGCACCCATTTAATGAATTTTCAATCTAAAAGATCCAACGAATATTTTTACTTTATTTTTGGACAAAATTACCCTTTATCTTCTTCTATTATGAGTTCTTTGACTTATCTATATTCAATTTTAAAATTAATTTTCTTTTAACTATATTCATTTTTCAAGTACAAAATTTTACAAATTTTAATTTTATGCTTTGAGATTTTATATTTTTCTATTTAGTTCGTTGATTAAAATTAAAATTGTTCTAATGATAATTTGTTCTTTAAAAATAATTTTTTCTCCAATTTTTTTCTTTAGATAGTTAAAATTGATTTGAAATTTTTATTTAAGTAGTTACCTTTTTCCTCTGAATAAAATTTAAATTGTGGAGAAATATGTATTTTGAATTTCTTGCAGAACAAATTATATTAGTAAGATGTCTTTAATTCTTTAATTGAATTAAACAAAGTGATTAAGTTTTGTGAAAGTTTTAGTAGAATACAATCAAAACATTAAAATTAAATATCAGTGAATAAAAGAACTTGTAATGTAAGAAAATTGTGGGTAATTTTGTCCAAAAGTAGAGTAAAATTTAGTAGTAGCGTTTTTTGGAATGAAATGTTGATGAATGGGTGTTTTGGGTTAAATAGTACTTTGATGAGTTTTTTTTAGACATAAATTTATTTTAAGGGGCTTATATTAATTTTTCGTGTAAACTATCAAAAAAGCTTTGCACCGTACTTGGGTTTGGAAAGTATTCATCATATCACCATTTATGTAAGATAACATATTCATATTCTTTTCTTTATCAAGTAACCTGTCATATCCTAGCATTTCCGTCCTAAATGTTTTAATAGTTATTGTAATTTGTCCTTCATATGTTTTCATCCATGATAGTTGTCCCATGCGTTCTGGTCCAAAAGAAATTCCCTGTTTTGTCATAACATTAATAAGATATCTTTGCCCCCAAACCTTCTTCTTGTCTTTCAGGTTCTATTTGAAGCAAAGCAATGGGATTATCTGGTTGACCAATTTAAGCAAGAGTTCTGCAGATTGTATGGCATGACTCTGGAGCCTTTATTGAATATATATCTGCAGGCGGGCTTATCTGCATTAAAAACCCCGTATCCATACCATGTTTAACAATGGACTCCTTCAATTGTTCTATTGTGGATATGCTAAAATCTATCAATTGTTGGATTCTTGAATTTTGTCGTATTTTCAGGTTTTCAGATTAATATTTATGCATGTCAATGGAAATTATTGTGTCTATGTTAACTAGCATATGTCAGCAGTCTCGGGAACCAAAATTACCTCCTTAATTCGAATGCTGCTTTCACTGAATTATGTGGATAATAGTTCACTATATATGTTAAGAGTGTTTTATGAGTATATATATATTCTTGCTTCTTTCCTTGACACCCTTAGATTCTGTTATGAAGATGACTGCACAAAGGAGGACCCTCTATCGCAGGAGGGTTTCCGCAAATTAGCACAGCCACTGCCATATTCGAAGCAGCATCATTCAAAACTTGTTTGTTACATAAGTAAAGAACTAATGGATACTGAGAATCCACCTCTTGTCTTGCCAAATGGCTATGTTTACAGCACTAAGGTTTGTTGTCTACTCCAAATTTAGGATCACAAAACTTTTCAGCTGAGATTCTAATCTTTGTTTATATTATCTGCAGGCTCTTGAAGACATGGCAAAGCAAAATCATGGTAAAATCACATGTCCAAGGACAGGTTTGGTTTGTGACTATACTGATGTGGTGAAAGCATTTATCTCATAAGTAATGTGCAGAGTTGATCACTTTTATGCTGTGAATCCCTTTTATCACCACAGTTGTTTGGTGGACGACTGCTCTTGTCAATAGTATCCGTATCCAATCCTTCGCTATTCCTCTGGCCTCGAGTAACCATGAGGATTTCTCTGCATGTACATATACAAAATAGTGGTTATGGATTTGTTATTGCTTGTTGAACTAGCAAAAAACATAAATCAAACATCTCTTTATTTACGTTTGCCAAAACTTGAATTTCCTTTAGGGAATAAATTATGAGTGAGTGCAATGTCAGCATCTGTTTTTGTTTTTGCCATGTCCTAAATTGCATCCACATTCAGCTTTCATTGGACACTTCCATTCCTGTAACCTATCTCCAGAGTCTCTGTTGAAGAATATAGTCATTTTTCTGGTGAATGGCTTCTTGATTAGATGCAAGTGTCTCAACCCTTGTGATCGAATTAGTTATATAATGATTGTGCTCCATTTGGGTACATATTCTGATATTAAAGAGTAAAATTACATTAATATTCTAAGAGCTCAGATCTAATTTTTTTTATTCTTTATAAAATTAAAACATAATATTCTTGTAGTTGCGATTTCAAGTACACCCTTTATCTAGCAATTGCAGCAATATCTTGCAAGTATGTCCTTTGACGTAAATTATTGTGACACCCTTTTAAGGGGTGTAGTTCTAATTTTATAGAGGGTAAGGAATGTTTGTGTAATTACATTTAATCTTAAAGAGTCTTGATGTTATATTCTAATTAAAATACCAAACAGATTTTTTGTACATTGTTATGGCAAAAAAATTATATTATTATAGTTAGAAAGATCAATTTTGTACTCGAATTTTCTCTTTATTTGAGTCAAATTAAAAGTGTCACCTTGAGTGAATTTTCCCTGAGAAAGAGCTTATAAGCGCTCTGAAAATAAGAAGATTGTTCTTTTAAAATAAGCAAGCAGTTGTAACAAATTCTTCCACATTAATTATAAAATTTTCTTTATTAACATATTATAAGTTTTATTATTTTATTTTATCCGAATACTTCAATAATCTATGTTTTAAATAAGATTTGATACTTTACAAATTTTAAAAACAGTTTGTAACATGTAATAACAATCTTTAAACAAGCTCAAACAAACACCTTTCAAGTAAACGGTGACAGGTACATGACACTAATCTTCAATGTTTCCAAATACATGTACATATGTTTACTAAATATTATGTGGATTCTATTGGAATTTTCATATTACGAATTGCAAAAATACGCAAAATAAATGAGTATCATTGTCAATACATTCCAACATTTTATTTTTATGATGATTCTGTACTTCATGTTCCATTTCTTTCGAAAATTGATGAATTATATTCACAAAAGAAATGAGTAGTACTAGCTACTGGAGCACATTCGATATGGGGCATAATTTAAAATTTTATTTTTTTATTTAATTATATGAAAGAGAAAAAAATTAAAACAAATAAAATCATACCTGCTATTTTTTAAATAAATCTTAGTAATTTTACAATATGCATTAATAAAGTATATTTGATAGAAAAATTCAAAGAGACTGGTAATTTTATGTAAATAGAAATACAGTCTGAGGGTATCTTTGTTAATGTATATTTTGTCAACAAAAGGTGATTATTTTAACCCTTACATTTAATAAATAGTATTAGTGGTCGGGCACACTCCACCAGTGTGCGGAATTAAAAATAATAATTATGTCTATTTGCTTGTGAAAATAGTATCAATCAAAGTTTTTTTTTTTTAATCATATTAGAATCAAGATATAAATGTATACTAGAAATTGAAACATACTCGATATTTGTGCTTTATAAAAGTTCTTATTGTATTTTCAGTAATTAATTGATCAAAATTGACAAAATAAAATAATATTAAGTATATGTCGATACAAATTATTAATAGAGTTAATTGATTTAAAAAATGAATATCTTGTGAATAATTAGCAACTACTTCTCATATATATTTACCTCAATGAAGCCTTTAGATAGTGTGATGGATGAGATTCTTGTGAACAATCCAATGTCGAGTCACTAAGGTTATAAATGTGAATGTAGCGACAACGTTTTCCATAGCATTGAGCTAAAAATGCACCCTCTCAAATTGCTGGGCTCAAATGGTAACTCCTCTGTCTTTTTAGAAAATCTCTCAAACATATTAAGTATAGAGTCTTGAACACAAGTTAAACGTATTAAGTATGCAACGTAATGTACAAGATAGCATCCAAGATAATAAGCCACATCTTCACCAAATTATCTCATAATTATAATCAATTATGTCCCGAGGCGCATGATACTGATAATGTCCTTGTAGCATACGAATTAACCCATTTCATGTCACACAAAACATGGGTTATAGAACTTTAAACTTTGATATCAGTAAGACTTGCGATCATGTGGAATGGATTTTTTTCTCGAGATGGTAATACTTAAAATAGTTTCCAGACAAATATTATTTCACTGATCGTGCTTTGTCTCGCTATAATTTTGTTCTCTTTTATTTTGAATAGACAATTATTTGATTTTGTTTGCTAGAAAGGGGTTTTTGAGGAGAGAATCCCTTATACTGTATCTAATACGGGTCTACATAGTCTACTAAATATAAAATCAAACTTGATTGTCAAAATAAATCCTTTTAAAATTAACCAAAACCAACTCAATCCATTTTCAGCCCGCTAATTGCATTGCAGCTTACGTCGTGATAGTCGATTAGGACAATTCGACAATTTTGTTGAACACTCACCTCAAGGGGTCCAAATAATAGTAAACAATTTTATTGCACACTCCTCACCTCACACAGATGATCACAATGTTATATGCATCTACACATAATTTCATAAGCAACTAAGAAAAAGATTGAAAAACCGAAAGTTACTGAACAAAAGCGCTACTGTAATACCTGGCTTTCATTACTAGATCATAGTGATGTAGTAAAAAGGTGGTGAAAACCGGTAAAGAAGACCCTACAGTTTCTACTTCAGATAATTCCATTTGTAAATTTTAGGAAACAGGATTGGTTGACCAACATGCAATTGAGTAGGAAAAACCAATGCAATAATTTGTTCTCGGTGATTCCAATTACAATGCATGTAGCTAAATAACATTACAAAAATGCTATGTAAATGCAACTACTACTAGTTCAGAAAAAAATTCCAATCACAGGCAAAATTAAACTAGATACATTTGAAGCAGTAGTCTAAGGAAAAATAAAGCACCAACCGCATTCCGATTTCCATATGAAATAACGATACAAACAACAGAAGAAGATGAACATCTTCTAATACAACAACGAGGCCACTCCAAATGGTTGGCCATCAATTATCACACGAGGAAGAATATTGGTCAGGTCTGGAACAAGATTTTGCTCCCCAACCTTCAGATCCTACATCAATCGTCTTTACTGCTACTCAACATCCTCACCCAATCTTCGTGCGCCATCTGGATTTCTGGTTGTCCCATGCTTTCTATGTTTCTTGCTCTTGGCTTTCTTGGCCTTCATTCTACGTTTTTTCTCATTGGCATCAACCCATGCATAATCAGATGGTATGTGGAAAGGGTCAACTTCATCACGGAAGCTGCGGCTTTCACTGTCAGTTGATTGGCCTCCACGACTTCCTCTCATCCATGAAATCCATGACGTGGAACCCTCAGACTCCTTAGACTTGGAATCTTGGAAATGTGCTGGGCTAGATAAAGGGGTGGAGAACTCCTCCACTGGCTGAAGCTCCTCAAATTTTGTAAATGTCACCAGCACACGTATAGTCGGGACAATCGGAATAGCAATCTGTGCAATACCCCATTCATCAATCATTACAGCACTCAATGCATCCAATCCAAGATAATGAGAAGTCCAAGCACGCTAAATAAATTGATACCCAATATAAATGAGGGACTTATTTTTTAAGCATGCTTCGAATTGAGACAGTCAACTAAAATAAAGTTCACCTCCCCCTGGACCTTACTCCCGAATTTATGCTTTTGAAAGAGAAATTGTAATCTATATCTCCAAGTGTGCAGAACATAATTTACTGTTAACTATTCTGCATGGGTTTCTAACTTTTCTAAACCAACACAAGACGGGGTGATGGATCGAGCTATCCAAGCAAAATATTGAGGGACAGCCAACAGGGATATTAATTGAAGAACAAGAACATGAAAGTTCGACAGTCAACATCGATGAAGAATACAATATAAACCATTTGTCTGCCTACCATTCTCTTACTAGAAAGTGCTCAGACTGACTTCATATACAAATACTTTAGGACTATAACCTAATATGGGCGGTTTCATAAGTCAATAAGGCTTCTTTCACAAGTTTTACTGACAATCAATTGTGGAAGTGACCATATCCGCTG
>NC_026148.1:14166047-14170266 GCF_000512975.1 Sesamum indicum | reverse complement strand
TACACAACCACAAGAAAACTACCCCATTGTGATTCAAGTACCCTAACAATGCTGCATTACAACTGTAATAGTAAATTCTAGATCAATACTATTGAGAAAATAGGCAACCATGGCTACTTGTCCTTCTGTTTCCCCAATCTAGGTATACAAATCACAAATCTTTAACTCCATAACTCTTATTCTTCCAAAAAAGTTGCTGTGCTTTCCAAACCGAAGTATTAATATGTAGTAAAATTAATAAAATTAAATCATCTGCCAACGTAACAATAATCATTAACATCAGACTAGAGATAGAATAATTAGGGCTCTCTAGTTTATTGAAACTGAAACCTGAATATTGAACAACAAATTTGACCCATAAAGTTCATGTTATCCCGGCAAGACACCTCCATTTGACATAGAGAATAAACTTTAGGTAGTGTTTCACATGGTTTTTATGAGTCTGGTGAACACGACCCCACAAAAATTTATGTGTTGTTGGAGATAGAAAGGGTGGTTGAGAGTTCTGCAAAGATAGCTAGACATCCAATGCCTGTGGTATTTTGACCTTTAATTTTTTGTGCTTCATACCTTAAAAGAGCACATAGTCTGCCTCCACACCACCATACCTCAAGAACTAATCGAAGTCCAAATGCCTCCATACCACAGGACACTGTAAATTGGCTTTTGCGAAGGAAAAACCTATTTTAACTAGACAGAAATTAAAGAATGTCGAGCAAGCATGTCGTGGATTAAATAAAGGAAAACTTGCACAGAGAAAGAACTTACTATCTCAATCTACATAACAGTAACTCTAGCTAAAAGGCGGATGCATTATCAGGAAGATAAATACATTCTTCACACATGCTCAAACCGTTAGAAGAATTTCAAGTTTAGGTTCTCAGACTTAGCATGACCATAGAATCATTTCAAGATTCAGGTATTACACATTTAAAGTATGATTTACAGGATCAGACTTCAATATCTTAGGATCTTGAATAAAGATATGGGTTTTAAGTACTGTCCATAAATTACTCACCTAAATCAGAATTCTTTATTATTTTTCCTATGAATATACCAACTGAAAAACAAAGGTAAAACACATGCAACTCATATATCAAAATAGAGAAGTAGTGCATATCAATTACTTGGTAAGCATATATAATGATATTTTAGTTCTTTACAACTGTATCTCTTGTGCTCATTAGTTCCTCTTTATACAAAAAACATGAAAGCAATATTTCACTGATACTGTTGGAAAATCCCTCATGCAGTTCCTAGCAACCACACTTCAGTCTCTATTTTCAACCACAACTTCCCTATAGCCATTACAATACTGCAGCATGAGTTGTGCGTTTGAAAGCTATGTGGCCAGTTTACAAAGGAAAGGGACGGGAGAAGGTAGAGGTTGCCAAATTTTTTGCTCAATCTTCTTGGATGAGGAGAACTGTGTGTGCCCTCTCGAATGGCCAGACTTGAGTGGATTAAAATGGTAAAAGGAAGTGTCCTACAATTGATCATTCATGAGACTTAAGCGAAAGATTTTAATTCAAAGTCAAAGGCATGCTTTTATATATACAGATAAATATTACTGTTATCTTTGTATGCATTTCATCCCAAACTTAAAGCTCCCATTTGAGTGGAAAGGAGTTCTGGCTGATGGCTAGAAAAATGGAAGTTCTGTTTAACTTTGCCTATTGCCCTTAAAAATAGCCACTCAGAGTTAAAGGTATCAAATGATTGGTTTAAACGATTTGGAAATAAACTTTCATTTCAGGAAATAAAGTCTTAATATACAATATCCCTGAAAGGAAATAGGAGTGGTGATTTTGGAGATGGGGAATATAATTTTACTTCTACTAATGCCATTATTAATATGATTACTGTTGTAAATATATCTGTATATATATTATTATCCGTTTCCCCATGGTGTCATTTTCAAAATTTTCAATATTTTTTATTCCATGGAACACGTTCATATCATGTCCATTGCCATGTTAACGTCTGTGCATCCTAGAAATAGTCTATCAGATGGAGATCAAAGCGACAGGAAAGGTAGTTCTGACAGATCATGCACTATTAACTGTGCAATGGGATGATGCATATTCATTAATTCATCCTAAGAGCTAGTTATTACTTTGTTTCTAGCATTACTGCGTTAAGTGCTGAAAAATTCATATATAAAAGCGAGAATTTATGGGGAAAAAGGCATGTTCTATGCTGAAAACAATAGGAGAAGAAATTACTTACAAAACGCAAAGAAATGCATCAAAAGGAGAAGTTAACATGTATCAGTAAGTACCTTGACAGGAAACGTGCTGGGAGGAAGTTTAGTAGTCAAAAGCTCCCGTAGTCTTCTGACTGCTTTGACCTTATTAGCCAATATGTCAAGCAAAGGCAAGAGTTCTTCTGTTTTCAGAGGAAAATCTGGTGTCAACCACAAAACAGGTCTTAGACCTTTCTTATACTCACTTTCATTCTTTGACTCAGTAGCAGCCCCTTTCTTCTTTTTCTTCTTGCTACTTTTGTCTTTTGACTTCTTTAGGTCCCCCATATCCTCCCTAGGAAACTCAGATGATGATCTGCGACTATCATTAGACTTTTGCTTGCTATCATCAGGTCCCAACTTTGAGAACTTCTTCAGAATTTTTGAATCCTCAGGATCATCTCCCATGTTCTTTGAACTCTTCTTATTCCACCCAAACCAGCTTTTCTTCTCTTTGGCAGCAATATTGGATTCACTGCTTTCAAATGAACCTGCATCAAAATTTTCATGGCAATCCTGCACCTCACTGTCTTCATCCTCACCAAAACCATCCCCCATGCGGAGCGCAGAATCTAACTGCATTCTTTCCTCAGCTGTCAACACATCATCATATTCGTCATTTTCAGCTCCATTAGCCAATCTATCATCATCATTAACTGAAAATAGCTCCTCATCAGTCATAGCACCAGGAACTCTCCTTGACTTCACACTGACCTGCACATGAAGCATGTCATAAACCTTGGCCTTCCAAGATCCAACCATCTCAGTCCTCTCCTGTCTTCTCCAATTCAAATGGGGGACAAGCTCAGCCTGCGTAACATCAATTCCTGGTCTATACATATTAGTTTGAGACATCAAAGCCACTTCATGTGCAACTTCAGCCTCTGATGGTTGAACACCAGCTCCTTCTAGAGCATTTGTGATCTCTTTCTCCTTGTGCGCGAGCACAATCAAAGAGCCAGGAGGCAAAGATATATTTCCATCCTCTGAGGAATGACCCTCACCAAGGAAGAGAAAAGTTTGATCAGAGCGTTGGATTCGGAATCCATCAAACCCTGCAAGGGTCATATCTGCCCGGAGATTAGAACCACGTTTCCATATTCGGTAAGTATCTGAAGGGGCAATTCTACCAATGAACGGTATCACTGAGCTCTCAAAGTGGAAGGTTATCTCCATATAAAAGTCACGAATTCGAGCCGCTGATGCCACAATTCTAGGAAGCCTGCGGCACCATTTTGCCCAGGCTAGAGGCTGGTAGTGCCTGGCAATGATCATGGCAATATTCTCCTCCCTCGTACAAACTGCCTCCTGGAGTGCACTCCATCCATTCTCATTCTGAAGACTCCAATCAGCACCAGCTGCCATTAAAATCTCAGCAGAAATCGCATCATGCAGCCGAACTGCAAGGTGTAAAGGAGTTTCCCTGCCAGGAACATCTCGCCTGTCAATCACTGCAGACACAGCATCAGCATCCTCTTCAGCAGCCAAAGACTCAGCCTCAGTATTCACCTCGCCTGCCTTTGCGAGCTGAGGGAGTGCGGCTACAATCCGTTTCAATGTTGCATAGTCACGTCGCAGCACTGCCAAATGGGCAGGACTATGTGCATATTTTGACAAATCCTCCATTAACTTCTCTTCCTAATATCTATCTCCAGTTTCTATGTCAACCAATCAATTAATTGAAATTTCACCCACTCTTGATCCACAGTGAAGCTCAAATTGAAAATCTTCCACCATTTTCCAACAAAAAATCCCGAGAAATCATTCCAGTTCGCAGCTCCCAAAAGATCCCGACTTCAATGAAAAAGTTAACATCCATGTCAAAACAAATTCAGTGTCTCCGTCAAATCTTCAACAGTCCAAAGTTTCAAGCTCAACTTTACCAATAAACAAAAGCTCCGAAAACCTTGATCTCAATTTCACATCACCCGGAAACACATTCTGACAAAAAAAAAAAAAAAAAAAAAAAAAAAA
>NC_026148.1:14114894-14165994 GCF_000512975.1 Sesamum indicum | reverse complement strand
GGAAACACATTCTGAAAAAAAAAAAAAAAAAAAAACAAAGAAGATTGAATAAGAGCGTAAACTACCAGAATACCTTGATTCAGCTGCAGCTCTAGCTCCACATTTTATTCACTCTTCACAGAAAAAGTAGCACATAAAAGCACACAAAACTACAGACAAACAAAAACGCAAATTTACCCCAGAGCCGGAACGAAGACATCCAGATGTGTAAAATTGAGGACACTCCCGGGAGAGATTTGAAATCCGCAGGGACTCAGATCTCTTTTCCGCACTTTCTCTCTCTAGAATACGCAGAATTGTATGCAGAGACAGAGTAGATAGAGGGGGTCTGCGATGTTCTTTTTCTTTCTTTTTTCTTTTCTTTTGGAGTGTAATTGTGAATGGGCATCTGCTGCTGCTGCTGCCTCTGCCTGCTAGTACTGTTAGCTGTATGTGGAGAGATGTTCAGCTCTTCGCCCTCAGATTGGGAAAATATTACCAAACTGCCATACGCGTGACAGTAAAACGGATCCCCTCTTGTCCCCCTCCAACAGATGCTGACCCACCACTGCCAGAGGCGGCCACAAAGCCACCAATAAACCTGAAAAGGACCGCCTTTTCACCCTACCCAATTCCATATCCATAGTCCCCTCTGCCTCGTTCTTCTCTCAAAATTTGATATAATTATATATTTTTTAATAATTTAAAAATTATATTTAAATTTTGGATATATTTTTAGATAATTGATATTTTGCACCCTCAAATTATAAGGATCTTGTACAATGCAATCTTAAATCGTAAAAATAGCACTTTGTATCCTTCAATTATATATTTATTAACACCATGCACCCTCCACTTGTTCGGCTATTTTTCTTGCTGGAAAATTATGTCTGCATGAATATAAATGAATTTTATTTTTGTCAAACATTATAATATATTGATAAATTGTTATTTATTTTCGTTCAATAAATAGATCTATTTATTAGTAAAATTTACGGAATTTCTTGAAATCAGCAAAAAATGGTTGAATTAAAATTTATATTTATTCCTAATTAACTTATTACAAACTTATTGCTGGTTGATATATGACAGAAAGACCTAATCTTCTAACTTCCAGATGACTCTCCCACTTAATAAAACTTCTCCACCACTTTACCTACCTCCCTATCCAGTGAATTTAACCTCTTACCAACAAGTAAATTGTGCCAATATACGAATTCTATTGGACTTAATATTTAATCTAATTAAATAAAATATTCAATAAGAAAAATTTAAGTGGATGTTTAATCCCATTAAATCTATTCTCAACAAGTGGATATTTAATCCCATTAGATTCATAAGCCTAAATACACTTAATTAATTAAATGAATTCAATCCACTTCATTAATTAAGCCAAAAGCAAATGTAATTGAGTTTACCAATTATTTCTAACCCAAATTTAATTAATATATTCAATCCACTAATTACACAATCACATTTTTCAAATCAATTAATGAATCAATAATTAACTATCCCAAGCCTCTTTTAAATTAATCTAATTAATTTAAAAAATCTAAGTTCAAAATCCAATTAATCTAATTATGAGCGTGTAATCAACACATTTAATTATATTTAATTTAATTAATTATTTTTGATTAACTTATAACCAGAAATGTCAGTTACTATGGGTGACCATCTAGTAATGGTTCATGGCCCTAGAGACTAGGTGAATAATAACATGAATATTTGGTTCTCAGTTCCATCCAGGTATGATCATACTATCAACCATCTCCCAATCTTAATTTAGGGCATGTAATTGGGCTTCGATTTTCATCTTTGACTAGGTCATATTCAAGATGTGTTTACTCTACTGATTGACGCAGGAAATCCCTTCCCACTCAACCAAACACTACAATCGTTGACTTAAAGAGTCTAAACCATTTGAGAGCACATAAAAGATCTCGCTACCACATACTAATAGGAGAATTTTTATTCTTGGAATCCATCGTTCTTGCTACATATTCCTACTGCATTGGACAAGACTTATAATGATCTTATCTCATGATACAATCAGCGCTCATTGAATCCAAGATATAGGGTATGCACGCGACTGCTGTGATTCTTCAAATCAAAAGACTAATCTCGTACTATCGAAATTGAAAATTAGTCATATCAATCCATCCTCTTAGGCTTCCACATGACGATTCCCACGAGTCAGTTCAGTCAACTGACTACCTTGCCAACTAACCCACTAAAATTGCATAGATACCTACATCTCTTGTCAGTGAAACACGATACTGCAATACTTAGTGCAAGTCTGTATAGGACACTCGATGCTCTGTCTTGAGTTCCTCGACTTGGAACGTTTCAGATCGATCCTCAGAAGTTGGTCCCATAACCGTCAACTTATGTGCAGTCCAACTCCACGGGTTTATCCTCAATCTGTAAGCATTTGTTGCGACATCAAAATATCATTCAATGTAAGTAGTAAGCACAATAAACACATGAGCTAGTGTTGAATACTTACCATATTCATTTGAATAATGTTACATTTATAAAGATTGACGAATAACAGCTAACTCAATCGGCTTCCTGATAACCTATTCTAACAGTGTGGCCTTTTTCTTCATTTTTTTTCCAAAAAAATTAGAGTTTTAATATTTTGCATAATTTCCAAAACTATTTTGGCTAGTCTTAGTTTTAGTTAAATTGAATTTTTCTAAAATTAAAATAGCCTTAGAATAATTTGGAAATGATTTTCGCAAAAAAACAAAAAATAGTACATCGGATGTACAGACCGAATATTCATTTTTAAATAGCATTATATATTAAATGTGTATTTCTTTTTTTTTTTGCATATAATTTTGTAAATTAAAATTTTTAATATTTGATATCATTATTATAATGCATGGTTTATGTTATATCTGTAGCATGTTTATTTTGAAATAAATGTGTTATGTTTGTTAATTGGATCAATAATGGGAATGATCACAAAACCCATGCCTTGCATATATGGTTTTCATTTCTGTCCAGTGGGGCTTGCGTGCCTTTTGTTTTTCTTCATCTCTCTCGTTTTTAGCATTGTAATAACAAGACTTGCTTTCTCTCTATTTATGTACTCTCCCTAACTTATGGTTGGGGTTTATAATGTTATGATGTAATGAAAATAGATAGGAGGTGATGATTTTTTTATTTTTGGTCAATAAAATATAAGAAAGCAATCACAAGGCAATGAATACCCATGGAGAAGGCAATTTGATGGTCCACATGGAGAAGAGACCCGTTGAATGAAACCCATGATGGAGAGCCCAAGAGAATAAAGAGGCGTTATAAGGCCTATTAGATGGGTTAAAGTCTCGTAATAGTGTAGGACTACACTAGATTGACCATAGATCCACTGTTGGCATAGTGGACCGTATAGGATTAGACTTGTGATCATCCAACATTTGCGTGCTAGGTTTTTATATTTGTGTGTGATGCATTTATTTATTTATGAATGATTTATTAAATACTTGATATTTAATCATATGCTAAATACTTAACATGATGAGGTCTCGGTTACAAAATACAAAACAAACGCTCATTTGGTTTATCCAAGTCAAATATTAGGCCCATAATGGATATGAATAAAATGATTTGATTAATTCAAGTCTTCCATCCATAGCAATGTAGTGCAGAAGCTACTTCCACCCAATCACGGTCTCACAAATTGTGGCATGTTTGAAATGGATGAAAGTTGTACTATTGTTATGAACAAAGGAATATGCTCCTGTTTCCCTGTCTCATGAGTCATGGAGGGTGATAGTTGAGGTATGTTTTGATTGATAGGTCAAACCTAACGCTGAGTAACATGATTCGCTTGGAGTCCTCGGGATCATGTGAAGAGGCGAGACAAAATATTTTAGGGATCTTATTGGATGAGAATGATGTGGGTTACCTCCCGCAAGGTTTTTTCTATATAAATTGTAAAAATAGGGCATGAAGAATTGCTTTTGTGAACCCCAAGCTCACTAGAAATAATTTTTCAAAATCTTACTTGAGAGTGGTGGGCTGAGTGGGAGAGGTTAATGAAGAATGACCAAGTCTTAACTTGAAAATAATATTAATATAATCTATTAAAGTTTTTCATGTTTAATTATAGATGTTTAAGAATCCACTAACTCCTACTTTGAGGCTAATAAATTTGACTAAACCAATTATAACGATCGCTTATGAAATCTAAGGATAGTCCTAGATTTCAAAGACAAGACACATGTTCAGAAAAGATCTCTTTCTTGTGCCTTGCCAGAGGAATCCATGCCTGAAGAATGTTTGTTGTTCGAGAATGGCATGACGACAATCAGAAGATTCGCAGCATCGCACTAGCCTTGATAACCAACGAGATCTAGAAACAGTGTGATAGGTTGATAAGCATTCAAGCATTCCAACAAATTTTGGAAGGCAGCAGGGCGATTATGGACAAAATACTTGAGTTTTTTAGGGTTGAGATCCACATAGAAGGAAACCTCCAAGATGTAGGGGAAGAGATAAAGAAGAAATGACATTTTACTCCTTTATGGAGGACTTAGTGGAAAGAAATCAAGTGAGTGCCCCCTTAGACAGTGAAATAAAAAAGGCTAGGACCTGTCTTCTTGAGCAGGAAAAAACAGTGGAATTGAGCAGTAGGAGGGGGTTACAGCAAGTTCCTCACCAATATGTAAAACCCAAATAGTATAATGAAAGATTTGGGGACTAATTGATTTGGGGGAACGTTGAACAGAACAGACACATCAAAAAAGAATTCGGGAATAGAGAAACAGAAACTAACCTCCAATTATGCCAAATAAAAGCAGAAAATCCCTCAAATTAGGGTAGGTATCCAAAGTAGGGACCTAAATCACAAATTCACAAAGTATCTCATACTTTTTCCTAATGATCACCGCATTAGTCTCGAAAAAGCGGGATCGGTAAACCCTAAAGAACTCAACCCCCCAACCTAAACCTATCATCTATCTTCTTTCTCCTCCTCCTCCCTAATGCTCCCTTCATCCTCGCTCCCATTTCCATGATGAGAGGCGGAGTTGGAGGCTGTAGTGTTCTCTCTCTCATCTCCAGAAGAACCGACCAGGTCTATCATTACTTCATCATTTGCTTTCTCATCAATATTACCAATCGGCATGTTTCTTTCAGAAATAAAACATGTAGAAAGAAAAGGAAATCTTACCTAGCACAGGTGGTGAAAGAGTAATGGATAATAAGAGAAAACCCTAAAAAGGTTTAAGCCTACACAAGAAATTTTAAAAACTTCTATGAGAAGCCAAAAGAAAGGAAGAAGATGGAGGAGAGGAAAACTTACTCAAGTGCAAAAGGCATGTGAAATGCCAAAAGGGAAGATGCTTTAAATATTAGATAACCAAGCAGTCCCATTTGTGCAAGGCTTAACGCACCTCTCTCCTACCTATCGCTGCTCTTCCAATCACGAAGCATGTGCCTTTGGCGTATAGCTAGGTCCGCCTCTCTCCTCTATTATTTGTAATTATCACATGCCTTTTTTTTTCCTCGAATATGCATGAATCCCCCCAAGTCCGCATGAATATATGAGTTGTTATCAGCCAAATAGGACTGTCCCTCATTAGACAGCAAGGCAAAACCCATGCAACCCAGTAGGTCTTTCCTTGTTGGATGAGTCCAGAGGAAAAATCTTTTATCTTGCAAGACTACTTCTTCATACTCCAGCGATCCAACATAAAGTCCCGCACTCTTGGAGTGGGGGAAGAGGGGAGGGATGATGCTCCTTCAAATATTTTTCCTCAAAGTTAAAGAATAAGAAAGTGGGCCCTGACCAAACAGCCAAGCGAGACAGGCCCTTCTGGTCCATAAGTAAGGTAGTAAGCTGATTACTGCCTCATCCTTTACTAACCTGGTAGGCCC
Organism: Sesamum indicum; assembly: GCF_000512975.1. Classification (NCBI taxonomy): domain Eukaryota; kingdom Viridiplantae; phylum Streptophyta; class Magnoliopsida; order Lamiales; family Pedaliaceae; genus Sesamum; species Sesamum indicum. Next base: position 14,160,126 of record NC_026148.1, on the reverse strand, counting down.
AAGAAATGAGTCCGCATACAACAGAGACAACACGCCACATAGGTTGCTGAGACCTTATGATACGTTATACTAAAAGATCTCTGATTAACTCGAAGAGATCCAGTTGAAACCAACTCTTTAAGCAGCAAGTAACAAATTCTCGGATTCTCTGGTTGACTTCACGACCTTTTCAAATGGTTATAACTCGTTCCAGATAAGTCCAAATCTTAAACCGTTTTTTTTCTATTACATTAGCTAATATGTGTAGCTATATGTCCAACGGCGTATTGTTTGTCCTAGCTATTCTCCGGATCTTGATCTACAAATGTCTATAAATTGCCACTCTGTGCAGTCATATTGTTAACACATGCTCTCACACTTAAACTCTCATTCTCTCTCGATTTGTAAGTTACTTTTAGCTTACTTTTTGCATTTCACATGATTTTATCACTTTACTATCTTATTCAACCATTATTGTCACATTGATTCAAATTTTTCCATTATTTCTTCAGTAAAAAAGCTATTGACTTAAGTATCAGAGTGCTAATTATAGTTTTACATGTTAATCCCATGTTAATCTGAGAATTTTTATGAAAGTTCTTTGACTGTCATAGTGCTGCTGGACTCTCGATATGCATAAGGGAGAATGACATTTATTAAGAATATAAAACCTTAGCAAAGAATTAACTGATAGAAAATATTAAAATACAATTACAAAAAATCAAATTTTAAAAAATATAATAGTGATTTTTTATTCAACTTTAATAATTCTATCTTTGAGACCTTATTAAATAATTAATGTACATGGAATACTAAAAATACAATTTTAAACTACCAAACTAAAAAATACAATAATTAATTTTATTCAACTTTAATAATTCTGTTTTTGAGACCTTATTTAAAAATTCGATTGGCATGGATACTAAAATACAATTGAAAAAGCATAAGATTAAAATAAATTATAATGATTAATTTGTTTCTACTTTAATTATTATACTTTTTTTACATAGATGTTAAGATATTAATATTAAATAATTCTTCTATGAACATTTCAAGTTTTTATATGAAGTGGTTATTTAGTATCAAAACTAGCCAAACCAGAGGTCATTCAAGGTTTGTACGTGAGGCGGTAGTATTATAATATTAATATTAAATGATCCACCTGACTTAATTGCTAATAAATGTTTAAGGTATAGGATTTGCACCGAATTGGATGTTTAAAATATTAATATTAAGTGATTCTTTTCTAATGTATTAAGATATTAATATTAAATGATTCTCATCAATCAAAATTCTACTAGTTTGGTGCAAGCGAAAAATTGCTAATTGGTCCCCAGTATTTTTATTGCATCATAGTTATTTTATAAATGTGCATAAACATTGAGGACTATATTGTAAATATAATAATTTCAAGTGAAAAAGTATTTTTTATTGAGAAAAGAAAAAAGAAAAATAAGGGAAGAAGAAGAATATAAAAGAAGAGACGAGAATAGGGATCTGAGTGAGTGAGATATAGTGTGTGTTTTGTAGCCACGAATTCCCAACAATTCGAAAAGGAAAAGAGTGACTGCGAGAGAATGGATCCGAAGTTACAGGGACGCTGCCATGCAAACTACTACGGAGAGAGAGAAAAACCCAAAAATGGAACTTTCACAAACAAAAGGACAAATCATTGCTCACTGCTTCTTGCACTTGCATGCACACTTTTCATTTTCTTCCCCATTTTCCCGAACAAATTCCACCAAAACTTTCTGGTCGGTTCTTCACTCGTATGCATGCTAGCATTACATGCATCTCTGGTTTGTGATATCAGATGAGAAGGGTACTGATCCTAACGTGGAATTGAAGAATTAAGATAAAGAAATGGTAAGCCAGCCGAACGTTTTATTCATTCTTGTAACCTTTCCTTTGTAGATTTTGCGTTTTTGACTGTAACTACAGTGTAGTTGTGTATTTCAATTTGGAGGAGTTTGTTTGAAATGAGTATTGTGGAATGTGGCCTATTCTTTTGCTCAGATTATGTGGATGTTAGTTAAGCTCAGGAAAGACAAAAGTTTTAATGGTCTGGGATCGGTCTAAACTGGAGTTAATCGTCATTTTTCAGCTAAATTTTCAAGGAATTTGAGTACTGGAAACTGTGGAATCAGCCTAATTCATCCTTTTCCCAAAGGAATGGAATCTTATGTTATTGTTGAAATTTGCAAGTAATATTGCTTCTTTTCATGTCTTGTTGTTTTCTTTATGGCTTGATTGGATCAGTGTATTTACTAAAATTCTACTTGAGAAAATTCAAATGCTATTTGAGAAGGTCCCATATAGAGTAGCAGGAGAAGTGAAATTGCCATTTGAATGTGTGCATAGGAATGTGATTATATGAGAAGCACGAAAACTTTGACGACCTTGAGCTAGGATTACCACATTTTCTGCTACACTTTCTTGGATTTGTACCCCAAAGCAGAATCTTAGCTGTCCCACAATTTGGAGTGGTTTTGGTAATAGTACTTTAGGATTTTGATGCATAAAACTGTATCATCTCAGAACGAAAAAGAGAAATGTATGAGAATACTCATCCCTGATGATAAAGGTTAATAGTAATTCGAGGAAAACAGGAATCCTCACTTGCTTAAAATTCAGAGCTTAAGAAAAACCTAATTGTTTCAAAATGTAGATTTACGAAAAGGGAGATGTGAGAGATACAGTTCTCGTACTGGCAACAATTTTGTATTATTGAAGTCATGAAAGTGCAGACAGGCACAGAATATTCTAGCAAGTCCTTGGAAGATTTCAAAATGGCTTGAAATTAACATAGAGTGGTTGCTTTCAGAATTCAGTGCCCGAAAGTTTTCCTTCTGTTCTGAAACATTTACATTAACACCATTAACATCCTTTTTGCATCACATTATTTCTCCTCCTGATGAAGCAAGCTTTGGGTTGTGACACATTTAATATGTGATATTTCTCATCTCTGTTTGGACTATTTTCAGTCAGTTGCAAGTATAGCTTCTCCCTTCATTTGGCTAAAGTCGATAGTCAGATATATAAACTCTTCTTCTTGGCTTCTTCATCCCTTGCAATGCCCCAATCTATCTGTATTGAACTGGTAACGCATACTGTAAATTTATGTTGGATCACTTTCTAATCCGTGGTTGCTAGGTGCTTGTGAAGAGACAATTAGATAAACTACAATGAAAAACGTGTTATAGCTATCCACCTTAAACAAGCTGATCTCAGGCAGTAATGAAATGAGTCGAAATAAGGCGACTCAGTGATGATTGTAATTTTTTCACTTTAAGAGGCATGTTTACATGTTAAAGTCAGCAATATGCCCTTTTTGATCTTGTAGTCTACTCTATCTGTTTGTACAAAAATATTTCTGTTGAAATTGGAAACTTTTTCATTATATTTCAAAATATGTTGTTACAATAATGTATATTCAATTCTTACAGGGCACTCCAGTAAACATAATCGTCGAATCTCATGTCTGGGTTGAGGACCCTGAAGTTGCTTGGATTGATGGGCAGGTTGCCAAAATTAGTGGCCAAGAAGCTGAGATCGAGAGGAGTGATGGGAAGAAGGTATTTTTTAGATACCTTGTCTCAGTTTCAATTGCTAGTTTTTGTTTCTTTTATGTGTTGGTAACTGTACAGTGATTTGAAACAAATCATTTGTCCGAACCTTTTATTCTGCCATTTAGAGATCTTTGTCTGAATATTTTGATGTCAACACCACGGTTAATTTTATTCTGCCATTCAGACATCTTTGTCTAAAATTTTGATGTCAATTACCATGGTTACATGTCCATATTGTATTTTTCCCTAAAAATGTCTATTATCTCTAATATTTGGCCAGTTTGCAATTATTTTCTAAGGAGAAACTTATATTTTAATTGATACATCTGATATAACTTTCAGTTAGGTACTTTCTGCCCAGTTGACTTATGAGGCCCATGCTTCTGTGCCAATAAGGCTATTTAAATTTGGGAAGTGAATACTTGACATCTGAACATAAACTTATATGTATCATAAATTGGATTCGATTGTTTACTTTAGAACCTACAATGCATTGTACAGAATGCAAATTTTTAGGAATTAGAGGTCACAAAGGACCTCTTGGATTTTGTCCTTTTCTAGGATCAGTTGTTGGAGAGACTTACGCAATAATGTCTTTATATTTAAGCATCTCTCACTCTGTGTTTTGGTGCATGTAACCAACCAAGCCATATCCCACCTCCACCACCACCTCATGCACATACTGCTTTTTTATTGAGTTCTAGCTATGGACTGCGGAAAGATCATACCATATGTCTGATCAACTTAGTTCTGATACATACAAAATAGGATGAAATGAACTTTGATATATGCTTCAAATTCAGGAATAAATGTGTTATTCCTTGCTAATTTTGTTGTTTAAGTTATTCTAGCTTTAATATGGTGTCCCGATAATGATGCCTGTCATTTATCATTCAGGTTGTTACCAAGTTATCAAAACTTTATCCGAAAGACACTGAAGCTCCTGCTGGAGGTGTTGATGACATGACAAAGCTGAGTTATTTGCATGAGCCCGGGGTGCTTGAGAATCTGAGGATTAGATATGAACTTAATGAAATTTATGTATGTTTCTCAAATATTTTCTGGTTTTGGTACTCGTTTCTATAGTTTATTGTGGTCTGATTATGGGCATATATCTGCTGTTCGAGTATGTTACAGACTTACACTGGAAATATTTTAATAGCTATAAATCCTTTCCAAAGACTGCCTCATCTATACAATCAGCATATGATGCAACAATATAAGGGAGCTCCTTTTGGAGAGCTAAGCCCACACGTCTTTGCAGTTGCTGATGTTGCTTACAGGTTAAATTTATCAGTGTTTAGTCAACAGATGATGCGACAAACTATATATGATTAACAAACTATATATTTATGTTTTCAATGTAAATAGGGCAATGATACATGAAGGAAAGAGCAACTCCATTCTGGTTAGTGGCGAAAGTGGAGCAGGTAAAACTGAGACCACTAAAATGCTTATGCAGTACCTAGCCTTTTTGGGTGGCCGAGCAGCTACAGAAGGACGCACTGTTGAACAACAAGTTCTTGAGGTATGATATTTCTCGATAGTCTATTCGATATTATTCCCTATAGTTACTTCTGTCTCCTTTGTTATATGATTAACTCTCATATATCACTTGTCTCTTCTTAGTTACATGATTAACCCTCATGGATATTCATCATTATTTTATTAATGCAGTCCAACCCGGTTCTTGAAGCATTTGGCAACGCTAAAACTGTTAGAAATAACAATTCCAGGTGACCTTTAACACTTCTGCAGATGAGTCTTGCCATTTTTGCCTTCACTTATAATAATGAATATTCAATATCTGGTGCATAAAAAGCTTCTTTTGTAAATCTATGTGGCAAGAAATACCACAGTTTCTGAGAAGATAACTCTCTATTTGTATATAATCAATATGAAATAAATGTACTAGAACATCGAATTCCTAATGTTAGCTAATTTGACGTTGATTTTATCCTATATCTGGTAATGCAGCCGTTTTGGTAAATTTGTTGAGATTCAATTTGATAAACAAGGGAGAATATCAGGAGCTGCCATCAGAACTTACCTTCTTGAAAGATCTCGTGTTTGCCAAGTTTCTGATCCTGAGCGCAATTATCACTGCTTTTACCTCTTATGTGCAGCACCAAAAGAGGTATGTTAATCCGTGTCTTACAGATGAGTTCTTTGCCTAATGCCTTTTTTCTGCAATTGGTCAAGGAGAATTGGTTACACCTTGCTATGCATTCTTCTGCTTCTAGGAAATTGATAAGTACAAATTAGATCATCCCAAGTCATTTCACTATCTTAACCAATCAAAATGTTATGAGCTGGTTGGAGTGAGTGATGCCCATGATTACCTTGCCACCAGACGAGCAATGGATATTGTTGGAATAAGTAAAGCAGAGCAGGTATGTCCTCCAATTGACGCCGATAACTATCAATTCAATCTCTATAGCGGAGAACTATTGATGTCCGTCCCCTCACTCTGTCTCTCTTTCTCGTGACCTTTCTCTTTGACTCAGGAAGCAATTTTCAGGGTTGTTGCTGCTATTCTTCATCTTGGTAATATTGATTTTGGAAAGGGGAAGGAAATTGATTCCTCAATTCCAAAAGACAACAAAGCCAAGTTCCATCTTAAAACAACTGCAGAACTTCTCATGTATATAAGCTTCTGACTAGCACACCAAGTGTATCTTTGATAATTCTTTCCGGATGATGAAATTTCTTATCATTCTTTGTCTTAGGTGTGATCCTGTGGCATTGGAAGATGCATTATGTAAACGTGTGATGATCACGCCAGAGGAAGTTATTAAGAGAAGTCTTGATCCTCTCAGCGCAGCTGTTAGCAGGGATGGATTAGCTAAGACAATATATTCTAGACTATTTGATTGGTATTGAGCCCTGCAGCTTCAACCTAAATTATATGGTTTTCTGGGAAACATTAACTCAAATGCTAAACTTTTACCCTTGCCATTTCTGGTATTGTGTATACAGGTTGGTAGATAAGATCAATAAGTCAATTGGGCAAGATCCAAAATCAAAATGCCTGATTGGGGTCCTTGACATTTATGGTTTTGAGAGCTTTAAACATAATAGGTAGCAAGTTTATCCAATAGTTTTTAAAACAGGGAAATGCTTTGCCACTGCTTTCTTTTAACTGAAGCATATTATATACTATGCAGTTTTGAGCAGTTCTGCATTAACTTTACTAATGAGAAGCTACAACAACATTTTAATCAGGTGGTTTCAATATCAAGCTGTTGGATAGGTAGTAGCCACTTGTAAGCTTGCTAAGGTTTTATTTATTGGTTGCAGCATGTTTTCAAAATGGAACAAGAAGAATACACAAAGGAGGAAATTAATTGGAGCTACATTGAGTTTGTTGATAACCAAGATGTTCTAGATCTTATTGAGAAGGTAATTCCTTGTTATATATTGGAATTCTGAAATATAAGTAGGTGTTTTGTGTATAAAGACCCATTTTTTCACTCTTTGATAGCCTCCCCCTCTTGTTTTTACCAAGGAATAAATCTGTTGTATAGTTTTCTTTTGTTTCCTGAAGCAACTTTTTTGCATTGACTCAAAATGTTGATGTTTGAACTTACAGCATTAACTCACAACATATGATGGATGGTAAATAAACAACATATGTAAGAAGCAAACTTATGTTAACTTACAACGATGTAATTGGATTTCATTGTGGCAAAGAAGTCCAGTTATATGATAGACATGGTTTTACTCGTATTGAAATCTCTTTTCTATGAATTATGACCTGAAAACTGAGTACATGGTCCCTTATGTGGTATTCCATCTTACACAATTACATTTTATTCTTCCAACCTGAGTATTGAGTTGGACGAGCAATGTGATATTTTATGACTCATACACTAATTTCTTTTTATCATTTTGCATTTATATTTATTCTTTTGCAGAAACCAGGTGGAATTATTGCACTTCTTGATGAAGCTTGGTAATGATCCTCAACTTTTCTACAGTTCCTTCTTTTCCCTTATCATTCTCAAAGAATTCTTTTAATCAACCCATAACCTCAATTTTTCTTTTCTCTACTTTATTTTCTTTAATGTTAAAAATAATTCTTTTGGCTTGCGGTCAAGTAAAATTTCTTGCTCTAATCTAATGGCTTTCTATTTGCAGTATGTTTCCAAAATCAACACATGAGACATTCTCTAATAAGCTCTACCAGACGTTCAAGAATAATAAGCGCTTCATCAAGCCAAAATTATCCCGTACAAATTTTACAATTGCTCATTATGCTGGAGAGGCACGTAATTTTAAAATTAATTTGCACACCATATGTTTCTTTCTGCAACCAACTTTTTCAAATCTCACATTCAGTTAATTTCAGGTTCAATACCAATCTGATCAGTTCTTGGACAAAAATAAAGACTATATGGTTCCTGAACATCAAGATCTGTTAAGTGCTTCCAAGTGTTCTTTTGTAGCAGGCCTTTTTCCTCCAATACCTGAAGAGACCACGAAATCATCTAAGTTTTCCTCTATTGGTTCACGTTTTAAGGTAATTGAGGCCAAATTTTCATTCCAACTGGAATTTTATCTTCCCAAATTCATATATAAGAGATATAATTGATGTCGTGGCAAACAAATCTAAAAGAGGGGGAAAAGGTATAAGTTTATGTGGATATCTACTGTTATCATCTTTATACTCTGGAAAACTATGACATACTGAAATATCTTTCCGTTTATGATCTTATCATGCAGTTACAACTACAACAATTGATGGAAACTCTAAATGCTACAGAACCTCACTATGTTAGATGTGTAAAGCCAAACAATCTTCTTAAACCTGCCATATTTGAAAATCAGAACATTATGCAACAGCTACGCTGTGGTGTAAGTTTTGATCAATGTAGTACTATAAATATCTTCTTTTACTTGTGTTATGCATCCATTGGTTTGGATTCTCTTCATCCTTGGTTTGAAAGATATTTGTGGTCACAACCTATGGATTCAGGGTGTTTTGGAGGCAATCAGGATTAGCTGTGCAGGATATCCTACTCGCCGTGCTTTCTTTGAATTCATAAACAGATTCGGGCTTCTTGCGCCTGAGTTTTTGGAAGGAAGGTAAATTAACATTTTAGCTTATACTGGAATTTTAAGATTCATGTTTAATCCAATCTCATCCTTGCCGAAGCTCATCTTTGTGGTTTTGTTATTGCTTATAAGAATGAATTTATGTTTGTTCTTCATTCTGGTGGTCAATTGTTGTTGTTGTTTCCATTACTCTATTTTTTCTGGTGAAAGTGTCATATTGATAACAAAGGCCTTTCTCCTGGGCAGCTATGATGAAAAGTTGGTGTGTCAGAAGATTTTGGAAAAGAAGGGGATAAGAGGTTTCCAGGTACAAGAATTTGTTTATTGGTTACTTTCATATATTGCTTTTCAAGATACAATCTTGCTTATGAAATAATTCTCGTATCCATCTTGTGAAATATTTTTGCGATTGCTTGTGAGATATTTCTCAAATTATATATCAAACATTTTTTACTACTTTCAGAAAAGACATATTACATCTTACCCTAACAGAAGTTGTAAATGCCAAATGAAGAAAAGGTCAAATCATTTGTGTTGATCAATATTGTATAGTTCAGAAGGCGTATATTTGACCATATGATATTTAAAGACGTGCCTTTATAAAGGCTGTAGTTTCCATCTAACAAACTAATTTTGGGATAGTTTTGCATTATATTTTGTCCTTTTTATGCATCTATTATTACATTTACAAAGCTTCTATCTTTCAAATATAATTCTTGGTTGTTTGGTCAACAAAATATGAGTAGGTTGCATCAGAGCAAATTTAGAAGTTCAGTAAAAACTCATGCATCATGATAGGAGTGTTTGAAGTAAGTTAAAATTTTAGCATAGTTAACAGTCACTTAAAAGTCAGCAGTGTTCGGGAAAACTATGAGACACATAAAAGGTGTAGAAGTGTTTGGGAAAAAAACACTTCTACAAAATGCTAAATAGACAAAAACTTTTTGTCCCCATGAGTTAAAGAATAATTTTTGTTAAATATTTGCACTTATCATTTAATTATTTTTCTACAAAAATGGTAAATGTGTATTTTATAATTTACTTTTTACATTTAAATTATTAGAATATTGAATAGTAATAGAAAACTTAAGGTTTAACTAAATAATGTTACTACCTACTAGTAATATGATTGTTCATTGATACAAAATAGTAAATTTGCATGACTGTATAAAGAACAGAAAAATCATTTTCCCATTAATTAATAATAGCAGCTTAGTTACAATTTTAAATTAATAGTATAAAATAATATTTAAAATTGTGAAACTGTAAATTTTGGTCGTGTTAAATCATTTGAATTATTTGAAATATCTAATATTAACTTTAGATGTGCAAATCTAAAAACTAAATTAGGTTAATTAGGATTCAAATTATTATAATGAGGAAAATTAGTCCAAATAAAATTGAAGTTATATACTAAAAAGGCAAAACATTTTTGAACGTTCAATGGCAAAAGCAGTGGTCCCAATCATCGCCAAAAATGCTTTTCTTGATACGAGAAATTGAAAAGTGCTTAAATCTCCCAAAAACTCTCTAACTATAGGAGAAGTTTAGTAAATATGGTTCAAAAGGGTGGCTTTGTCACTATGAATTTTGGTAATTTAGCTATTTTAGATGAAAGGTAACTAGAATTCAGCTTTTGCAAAATTGCCAAACAGTATTCACATTTACCCACATTGAATTTTCTTATGACCTATCACCTATGTATTGTAGTTCTTTCTTCTTTCCGTTTACTGAATTAATGTTTTGTTCTCTTCTAGTGCCATTTCTAAAAGAGTACAAAACAGGCCCAGATTGGCTTCATAGTTTTGTATGATTTTGAAAGCCATCTTATTGACCCACTTAAAGCTATATGAGATAATACATCTGAATACCATATATCCCATAAAATTAACTAGTAATCATTACTGAAAGTATAAATTACCCACTATCAAGAGATGATTTGGTATTTTCAATTAACTTTTATCTTCTCCAAAAACAATACCAATCACATCTTCATCCATTTTTAACACTTCTCATGCATCTTCAGAAATAATACTGAACACCCTTAACATTTTCCAATGCAGTCAAAACCTCCAAAACCTATATCCATTTTAATAAGCCAACCAAAACCTCTCCGGAAAGAACTCCAACCATTGCATGAACATCTATTTACCTTCACAGCATGAGAAGACTACATTTTTATTACTGCAATGTACTGTATTTGCATGCGTGAGATCAGATATGTTAGTTGACCTACTCTAATTTTATTCGAAGTTTTGTTTTCACATGGTAAATTACTTGGTTTTTTGCTCTGTCTGCACAGAAGTTCACATCTTCTACTACACCTTAAAGATTTTCAATTTTGCACCATGAACATCTGTAAATGGCTATAGTATTTTATCAATGCACAAAAGGCATGCAGCTATTTTCTGCAGATTAAACTGAACGTTTGTAACCTTACAGTTAGGCAAAACAAAGGTCTTCCTAAGAGCTGGTCAGATGGCTGAACTGGATGCACATAGAGCAGAAGTTCTTAGTACTGCAGCGAAAACAATACAACGGCGTACACGAACTCATATTGCTCGTAAACATCTTATAGCTCTGAGAGAGGCTACTATTTATATGCAATCCTTCTGCAGAGGTGAGCCATTTAAGAACTTTTGAGATTCTTAGCATATGTCTTAAGCGTAAAAATGCACTTCTATATTCATTTTTGGAAGTCTGAAAATAAAAATTCCAAATTTTAAAAATAGAACCTCTTTTCCAAGTGTACACTTCCAATTAAAGTATGATGTAACATCATTATCCTCCACCACTACTTTTAAGACAACAGTATAAAAGTTACAAATGTACAGTTTTCCATTTCTTATTTAAAACCGCATGTCGGGTCGAACTAGATCAAACATTTTTTGAGAGGGCAAATAAATTATAGTAATTTACTTCAAAGGTGTATCTTTGAGATTTTTTGGGACTGCAAATGCACATATGCTATCTTTCTCTAACTCTTCTCCGGATTCTTATGCAATTATACTATTTTAGGTAGACTCGCATGCAAACTTTATGTGCATATGAAGAGGGAAGCTGCTGCAATAAAAATTCAGCGGAACGCACGCAGATACCAAGCAAGCAAAACATACAACACACTCCATAGATCTGTTCTTGTGATACAAACAGGTTTACGTGCCATGGACGCTCGTAACAAGTTTAGGTTTAGGAGGCAAACCAAAGCTGCAACTACGATTCAGGTAAAAGGTTTCCAATTCATAATGCCAGAACAAATCATTTTATATTTTAGGAACCTCTCCACTTACTGCTAACCCTTTTTAGGCACGGTGGCGCTGTCATAGAGCCTCATCTTTCTATAGGAAGCTAAAGAGGGGAACAATACTTGCACAATGCAGATTGAGAGGAAGAATTGCAAAAAGAGAATTACGGAAACTTAAGATGGTTGGGCTTCAGTACCATATCATATTGAATATCTAATCCTTGTTTGGTTTGTGTATATATGAAGGCGTAAGATATATGTTTGTGTTCTGTAGTGCTATGTCCCTACTTTGAAGTAGTAATGTCTTAATGTTTATTAAAAGAACAAAGCATATATTCTGGCAAATTTCATACCTCTGCAGGCTGCAAGGGAAACTGGTGCACTCAAAGAGGCAAAAGATAAGCTTGAGAAACAGCTTGAGGAACTCACATGGCGCTTGCAACTTGAAAAGCGTTTAAGGGTATGCTATGCTCTTGATACAGAAATCATCTTTTCCAAGGGTCATTTAAGAAACCAATGTTTTTGTTTATGTAAAGTTGGGTTTCTTGGTTTGCTTTGTCTGTATCATGACCATTCAAATAAAATGGTAAATGTAGACTGACTTGGAAGAAGCAAAAGCGCAAGAGATAGCAAAGATGCAGAATTTGATGGAAGAAATGCAGAAGAAAGTTGATGAAACTAATGCTCTCCTTGTTAAGGAACGTGAAGCTGCAAAAAAGGCAATTGAAGAAGCACCCCCTGTTATCAAGGAAACTCCTATTTATGTTGAAGATACCAAGAAAATTGAGTCACTAAAGGAAGAAGTTGACAGTTTAAAGGTAATGACAATTGATAAGTATCAGTACAAGGTAGCACAATCATATTTAACACAGATTGCTTAATTCGATACCCCTGCAGTTTTTGTTTATTGACCAATTATGATAACTGCTGTACCGTATCATGTCCTTATCCAGATACTTGGCAAAACTTCTTAAAAATGACATTAGAAAGTGGAACTCTTTTTCCTCTAATTCATTGTAAGGTGATATGACTCTGTTACTAATTGATGACTCTGGGACAACCCATCTCAGAAGTTAGCTATTGAAGTGGGAGAGCCCCAGGTTATTTAAAAATCCACATTAGTACTACATTACACCGATGTGGGATCCAAGTGCCATACCCTGGAGATAACGATCACAAAATAAGTGACAATGAGGTTATTACAACAAATCAACCATTAATAGTTTGATAATATAAAAAACTCAATTGGTATTAAGTGTCTTCTTTACTGATGGATCTTTGAGTGCTTCTACATTATGAAAAGTATGCGATACTGAGATTGGTTTATGTTAAAATTAGATACCAACATGTTTTGCATGGTGCTGCTTTTTGACCAGTGACTCAAATGTTCTTCACTAACTGTTTTCTGTCCAGGCTACTTTACAAAATGAACAGGAAACTTCGGAGGACTTGAGGAAGAAATATGCTGAGGCACAAGAATGCAGTGAAGAGAGACGTGTAAAATTAGAAGAGACCGAAAAAAGAGTTCATCAATTGCAGGAATCTTTGCACAGGTAATCAAATTGATAAAGATCCATCTTTTTGAGAAGAGAGAATTTTGAATGAGACTGAGACTTTTTCCTACTCAGTCTGATGGAATAAGTTGACGTTTATGTCTCTATTAGGCTAGAAGAGAAGATGAATAATGTAGAGTCAGAGAATAAAGTTCTTCGTCAACAGGCTGTGTCAATTGCACCAAATAAGTTCCTTTCTGGACGATCTAGATCAATCATCCAGGTACCTTATTGACTACATTGTCGGTTCTCTGGAGAAAATTAAAACTATGACATCTTACAAAAGTTTATGGTGTTTGCAAAATGGCAGAGGAGTGATAGTGGCCACCACGTATTATCAGATCCTAAGATGCATGTGGTAATCAACTTACCTTAACTAATTGTTTCTATTGCAAAAATGCTACTTCTCTAAAACATCACTTTTGTTGGATTGGATTAGGATCTGCATAGCCCATCATTTTCTGAAGCTGATGACAAACCTCAGAAGTCACTTAACGAGAAACAGCAGGAAAATCAGGAGTTGCTCATTCTTTGTGTTTCACAGCACTTGGGCTTTACTGGAAACAAGCCGATAGCAGCCTGTATCATTTATAAATGTCTTTTGCAATGGAGATCATTTGAAGTTGAGAGAACCAGTGTCTTTGACCGGATCATCCAGACTATTGGGCATGCTATTGAGGTTTGTAACTTACAACCCTTTGTTAACAGCTATTATTTTGCTCTTGGTACATGCTAGAATTCTAAAATATTCAAATTTCTCGATTAACAGAAAATCCAAGATAACAATGATATGCTGGCTTATTGGTTGTCAAATTCTTCTACACTACTATTGCTCCTCCAACGTACACTGAAAGCAACTGGTGCAGCTGGAATGACTCCTTTACGTCGCCGCTCGTCCTCTGCTTCTTTATTTGGAAGGATGTCACAGGTCAGACATCCTTTTCCATATTTTCTTTTCAACGATACCCTGAGCTCCTGTGAAGAAGATACTAGTAAGCCAAAAACACCTTTACCAAAGAAAAAGAAAAAAGAAAAAGAAACAGCAATACAACCCCCAAATTCAGAAAGTAGTGAGCTTCTTTTCAAAAGTTTAAGGGGTCACACACCCTTTTCTTGTTTAAGGGGTTTTTTCCATGTCAGTGTTTTCAAAGAGAGTAAAATGAAATTAAGCCTTTCAATGCTTCAAATTACGTTTTAAAAGTTTTCGCCTGCCAGGAAATTTTTGTCTTTCCTTTAACTCTGTTTCTCGCAACTCTATTTTTAGAGCTTCCGTGGGACTCCACAAGGAGTAAATCTTTCCTTTGTGAATTCCGTGCCTGGTGGAGTAGAGACCTTACGCCAAGTAGAAGCCAAATACCCTGCTTTGCTGTTCAAACAGCAACTTACGGCATATGTTGAAAAAATATATGGAATGATACGAGATAATCTGAAGAAGGAGATATCTCCATTGCTTGGTTTGTGCATTCAGGTACTTGAGAACTTATCATGTACATTATTCTTATCAGATGCCACTTTGTTTCTAAATATGTAAAAGTTTCTTTTTCCAAGCACGTCTTTACCATTTGTATATCCATTAACAGGCACCAAGAACTTCCAGAGCAAGCTTAGTTAAGGGATCATCACGTTCAGTTGCAAATACGCCCGCTCAGCAGGCTTTGATTGCTCACTGGCAGGGAATTGTTAAGAGCCTTGGAACTTTCTTGGCCACTTTGAAAGATAATCATGTCAGTAAAACCTCAGTTTTGATTTATAAATTTGCTTTGATGTCTCTTTCATCTAGAGATTATCTCTTTTGTTTGTCTTACATACAAATCTTGTACATGCATTGACAGGTACCTCCTTTCTTAGTCCGAAAGGTGTTTACACAGATATTCTCTTTCATCAATGTTCAATTATTTAACAGGTTGAGTACATTCGCCTTGTTCCTCTCAAGTTATTGGGGTGTGTATATAAAGTCGCAACTTTTTAATGAACTCTTGCTGCAGCCTTCTATTAAGACGAGAATGTTGCTCATTTAGTAATGGGGAATATGTTAAAGCTGGACTGGCTGAATTAGAAACTTGGTGTAGGAATGCAACTGATGAGGTACCCCAAGTTTCTTTTACTTGTTTTTTAGTTCAGCAATTTCTTTTGGATTAAAATAACATCGGGACATTGCAGTATGCAGGTTCAGCTTGGGATGAGCTCAAGCATATTAGACAAGCCATTGGATTTCTGGTAAATATTTGTTTCTTCCCCCTCTTGACAAGCATAATGTTTGGGTAATCAGTTCAGTCACCTTACTAAAGTTTGCTCAATCCAGGTTATCCACCAAAAGCCAAAGAAAACATTGGATGAAATAAGTCACAATCTTTGCCCAGTGAGTAAAATCTCTAAACTCAAAATCTTAGTAAGAGATATATTTAGGCCGAACTTTCTGACTAATTGTTTTCATTGAATAGGTGCTAAGCATACAGCAGTTGTACCGGATCAGTACGATGTACTGGGATGACAAGTATGGTACACATAGTGTGTCTTCGGATGTAAGTTTCTACTTCTGCAATTACTAGAATTACGTTCAATTCATCTTCTTCAAAAGAGTTTCAGCATATCTTTTGGAACCATTAATGAAAAATTACCATCATTCTATTATTCAGGTTATATCCAACATGAGGGTGTTGATGACAGAAGATTCAAATAACGCAGTTAGCAATTCCTTTCTGTTGGATGATGATTCCAGGTTAGCACCAAGTATCTGATTTTTGTTTCTTTCCTAATTCTGTCTGGACTTCGTGACCTCATAGTGTAGGACTAAATGCAACAAGCCCCTCTGTAGAAGCAATAATAGGCAAAATCCCCTTCTGAACAAGAAAAAGCGCAATACTACCCCCTGAATATTTCAGGGTGTCATGTGGTGTTTCTTCTTTTCAGAATAATTTTGTGCCTGTTAATTTTTCATTTGGGGTAACACGCAATTAACCCTTTTTTGTTTGTACAAGATATAAGGAACAGTTAGCTTCCAACAATAATATCTTGTAAGTATCTTGAGTAAAGCTCAAAGCTGAGGTATCAACGAGAATTACCGGCAAGCACTTTTGCATATCAGCGACTGCATATTGAAAAATTATGGAGCAATGGAAGAAACCTGCATTATAGGATGTCAAAGTTCTAAAATCTCGACACAGTTATAAGATAAAATATAAATGACATATATTACGAATTAATATATGTGTAGAAATTTTAGTATAATATTAAACAAAACACTATTACCAAACTTGATTTTGTAATAAAAACATAATTTATTATTAATAGTAATAAGACTATATTACTGTACATGTAATAATACATCAAACAAATCATATTGCAAAGATTTTTTGAGAAAAAAAATGTGAATTTCGTTAATAAATAAGCAATCGCAATAATATGATAATATCCAATATGGCTCATAATTTCATTGCATTGGTGATATATTATTAGATATCCAATGCTTTGAACTATAATCTTGAGAAGATCATGCGTGCCTTTATGATCATTCGTCAACTTTCCATATTTCTTGAATTATCATTGAAAGCAATACTTTTCCTCCCTCTTCAAGGCAACTATTGATCTATCTTTATGGTTTTCTGCAGCATACCCTTTTCAGTCGATGAAATATCAAAGTCAATGGAGCAAATAGACATCTCTGATGTTGAACCTCCAGCTCAAATCCGTGAGAACTCAGGCTTCAGCTTTTTGCTTCCGCGCATTGAGTAAACCTATTGTCATCGACCTTGAACAACTTATGTCTCACCTCTAAAGCAAGGAGGTTTGCTTTCGCACGTACTTCTAGTTGTAAATGTAGTTCTTGTAGCAGAGTTATTTTAGAATTCCATTTGTAGGGTGCTGATATTCTAAACTCGTACTGTCGATAATACGTTGGTGTGTGGCATCTCAACCTGGCTGAAAAATGTATACGTAGATGATTTAGGTTATTATAAGTGAGGTATTTCTCCTCCTGTTATAACAGCAAGGGGTGGTAAGCTGTAGTTGTTAATATTGTTGGTCATTCTGATATTGGTTATTTTCAATCTTGATGTAGTTTTTGCAGGTGTATGTAATATGTACCACTATTGCATGCAGTTTGGAAATGAAGTCATTGCTTTGAGTGTGATGAAGAGGGTTGAAAAATGAGTGAAGTTGTTAGATTGGATGTTAATATTTAGAAGTTTGTTTGAGCTCTATTCGATAAGTATAATTGTCTGAGTTTGAATGCTTCTTTTCTTCGGATGAGATTTAAAGTTCAATTCAATCTTTAAGTATTCAAAATGATAAAAATGTATGTCAAAAGAATTAAATTATTTAGTTCAGCTCAGGATTAATTTTCATAAAGCTTATTTGGCCTATTTCTTCATTAATAAAAATCAAATTAAATTTAAAAGTAAATTACATTCATATATTTTAAATTAGATTTAATACATAAATACTCATTGTGTTTTTCAAAATTATAAGTATACCACTTGTAGGGGTGTCAATATAATTTATCTTAGGGGGTTGTTGCATGTGTAAGTTTTTGCCTCTGTGAGGATATCTTGTAAATTATGTAATTTTGCAAAAGGGTAATGGGTATTAATGTAATTAGATTTAATTTTAGGGGTACATTTGTATTTTTCTTTTTTTTTTTGCAAAGAATTAGGAGTATTTATATAATTAAAAATCAACCTTAGAGGTGCTATAATTTGCCCTAAATTTAAACACAAGTTGGGTTTGATAAGCACTTAGATTAATTTGCCATGATGATATGAACAATAAATCAATAACCTAATCCGAAATCCCACTTTAAAAGTTAAATTTAAATTTTATCAACTTCGATAGCAAGCATGTGCTCCTCGACTCCAAGTGATAATTGAGCAGAAAAGATGAGGGACAAATTCATTATTAGATCTAGGGATAATTACATCACTTATGAGTGATGTTTGATATAATTATATATAATTTTTTTATAATTTGATAAATTATATTTAACGTCTTAATATTTATCTTCGTTCAATAAATAAACTTTTCTGTTAATTAAAATTTACGAAATTTATTGATATTAACAAAAAAATTGAATGAAAGTTCATATAATTCTCGATTGATTTATAGCAAGTTAAACAAATATTTTTTTGACCAAATTACCATTGTAAGGGTTAAAAGTACCACTTCACATACATTAACGGGTGAATATATATCAGGGTTGTGTGGTCAAAATTTGCTTTTCACCTACAATAAATTTATAATAAGTCAATCGAGGATAAATATGAATTTTCATTCATTTTTTGGCTTATATCAATAAATTTGATAAATTTTAACTAATGGGATTCATTTGATAGATGAAAATAAACGTTAGAGGTACTAAATATAATTTTTAAACCACGAAGGTTTAGGTGTAATTATACTAAACCTTAGAAAAATCGATTTACAATGTAATTATGGATTTTAGATTAGTATAAATATCAAAATATATGACTGTAATAGTGAAAATGTGAAAAATTAAGTATTAGATATACATCCATATTTGATGGAGTTTGCAGTCTTCCAAACTTGTGGTCGGGAGGACTTCTCTTGGATGATCCTTATCTAATACAATGTTTGTAGTCTCCCAAGTTCATCTGGGATCAAAACTCCTCTTGTACACACCTATAAATAAGATGCTTCTATGGCTCCAAGAATATGCATTCATTCTATGTGTATTATCCCAAAACTCTCCCAAATATTCTCTATTGGAGTACCACCGCAGCCTCTGAGGTTTAAGGCGTTAGGTGGATAGCTTTGGTAGTAATATATTTAGAGTGAGAAGAGGGTGCTCCAAGAAAAATTTGGAAAAAATGCGCTTCTAGATCCAAGAGATCTTTTGGGAGCACCTAATCGTTTCTGTACTTTATATAATTGAAGAGCACCTATTTGGTATCTTTTTTTTTTTTTTAATTTGATTTTTTTTTTAATTTTTTAAATTATTTACAATTTTTTTTCTTTTCTCAACCTCCAATTCTATGTCTCTTCCCCCACTATTCTCTCAATAACTTTCCACAACTTTTATCATTTTACTAATTTTATTTATTTAACTAACATATATATGTTGAAAAATAACAATTATATTATTTAAGTTTTGAATT
Organism: Sesamum indicum; assembly: GCF_000512975.1. NCBI lineage: Eukaryota > Viridiplantae > Streptophyta > Magnoliopsida > Lamiales > Pedaliaceae > Sesamum > Sesamum indicum. The sequence continues at coordinate 14,140,613 of NC_026148.1, read as the reverse complement.
AATTGCACACACAAAAAGTGTGGCACAAATTACTCGTTGTTGATTACTTGTTTGGATTACATTGTTATTTTATGAAGTTGTCAGTATGTGTGCGATTATATGTGTATAGTAAAGATTAATGGATTATTTTGTTATATTATATTTGATTGTTGAACAGAGTTGGACGATGACGTTATTGATGGATGAAATTAAATGATGAACTTATTAATGGGAATATTATCAATTGCGATAGAGATGGCTTATTCAACTGAGAGCATACTACAATAGTTTATGATGATATGATTAATAACAAGTTGTGTGCTGTTATTGATTAATGGAAATGACGTGATATTATACAAGTTATAAGCTGTGTGATATTATTGATGATATGACATATCGTACAAGATGTGTGCTGTGTGATACGTTGATGATGCAGTATACGAGTTGTGTATTGTATAATATCGAAAAAATAAAAAGATGAGATATTACAATTGAGATAATGATAGCCGACAAAGACTATTAAGTGATACACTCTAACTTGGTAAGTAGGGGCTTAAGAGAATAAACAATAATTTCGAGTGCATTATATTGTGGGCTGAAATATGGTTGTTGGTATATATTACCTCTTGCATTTGTTGTGATTCATGGCGAATATCGTTTGGTTGGTGCCATTGCATGAAATTCATTTTATTGTGTATGTGTACATATGTATAAACTGATTAGCTATACTTATTGAATAAGCAACTTATTTATTGCATATATTTTTAGAAGAAAGGTCACAGTGACTAGCCAATTGGACATTGAGCCTTGCTACTAGTCTTATTAGGTGGGTTAGCCATGACATTTAAAGTGGAAAGTTCTGACTATGTGATTAGTAAACATACTAGTCTTTTGTTAGATTTGCGTTCAAAATTTTGTACAACTGGATATTTCATTATTTTCTTTTTAGGTTGCATACATAAGTATATCCATGGAAAGTAAATAAACTTTTGATGATGCCTATTATCTCTTATAACATTTATATTTATATTGAGAAATAGAATTTATTTATTGGTTAAATAAAAGTTTCTTATACGACATATTATAATTAAGAAGGGTGTATGATAATTAATAGTTATAAAATGTAGTGCTGTAGGGGGTGCTACTTTGGTTGGTATCAGAGCGGGTCTAATTTTTTAGGTTACGCGTGATATGTGTTTAATGAAGAACTTGTCTAATATAGGATGACTTCTCATGGTGCACGTGCTGACCCAGTAGCTAGTAAGGAAGAGTCAGTGGAGTCCGAAGAGAGCTTGGTTGCACATCCAAGTACAGGTGGAGGTGAGATAGGTCGAGAGGGTATTGGTGTTGATGCTTCAATTCCTCCTGCTAGTTCTCCAGCGGCAGGGTTACCACTAGAGTATGAACAGATCCTCCAAATGACCTTTCAGGCTTAAATGCAACCTCAAGTGCAGTTTCTTGCACAAGCAAAAAAGGCACATGCACTAGCTCTAGTGCTAGCACAAGTGGTTCCTATAATCAACTGTAACTATGAGAGAATCGGGAATATAGGAGCTACAGAGTTTAAGGGTACCTTAGCCCTAGGGTTGCTGGGAGATGGTGGGAAAAGATCAAAGACGTAATGAATTTAGTGAATTCTACTCCAAAAAATCAATTTAAGTATATTCTTTCCTTGTTCACAGGAAAATACTGATTTGGTGCAGGTCGGTAAAGAGCGAATATGAGCTATGAGAGATAACTTTTGCTAAATTTTAGAAATAGCTTGATGATAAATGCAAATCCAAGATGAACTGTGATAAGAAGAATATGGAGTTTCTAAACTTAGCTCAAGGGGATAATAAGACAATGGCATAGTATAAGCTTCGTTTTGCTACATTCGCAAAGTATGCACTAGAAACAGTAGCAACACTAAAGGATCAATGTTACCATTTTGAGCAGGAGTTACGACCTAAGATTAAAAATGGGGTAGAAAGCAATATAACCCCTTGTGTCCTAAACACAAGTAAAAAAAATCCTGTGAAAAATAAATTGGCAAAAAATTATCTTGTATAAAAAAACAAATAGGCAAAATACCCTCCTTGGGTTAGATTTGTGGTACACACGCCCGTCTTCAAGTTTTTATTTTTTGAATTAGATATTTATACCCCTTTATCATGAACCACAAGATCTTGCATTTTTCCAAAAAATTAAAAAAAAGTCGGAGATCCTTTTCTCTCTTGTATTTGGTTGTGGAGTTTAGATGTTGAGGTAATTATTTCGTATTTGCATGTTATAATGAGTAGGATATTAACGTAGATGTAGAAATTCTAAAATTCTGGTAAAAAATAAAACACAGATTAGAGACGATATTAAAGACAAAAATGTTTCAGGATTTAGAGATCAAACCAGAGAAAAAATAACAAATAAGGGAACTTTTATCTTACATGTTTCAGAGATGGGATTACAAACGAATTTAGAGATAAAAATACTTTTGCCAACAGAATTAAAGACCGATTATCTAAAACTAGAGACGGATTTTAAAAAATCCATCTCTTTAGAATTAGAGGTGGAATATTTCCATCTCAGAATAATTTAATGCAAAAATTAAGCCACCGGGGTCTTCAGCTACGACTATTTCTTTTATTGCTATTTATTTTTTGCAGTGGTAATTTTTCTTTGAGAGCAAGTTCGTATTTAAAGCCTTATTTTCTTGTTGTGGTTGTAGCATAGTATAAGCCTTCACGTCGTGTTGCTCCTTGTTCAACTATCAAATAAGCATTCACTCTATCCTCTATTTACATTTTTATTCGATATATCATACATAAAGTTCTAAAAAGATAGTCGAAAAATGTAAATTTTATATATTTTTATATTATTATTTTTCAAAATACTTGTTAAAAATTAGTAGCTAGTATCAAAGGCACTACTTGTAACTAAAACACACCTAATATATATATATATATATATATTAATTATTTTGATAATAATTTCTTATTTTAGAATGTTGAACAAAAATAAAATATAATTAATAAATTTAAAATAAAGAAAGTTGTTCACAAAACAAGAGTAGTTGAGGCTCATTTATGTTGCTCACATGGCCCTTTAACTAACCACATATGTCATTTCCACATCAATCTACCTATAACTAATATCTCAATTAAATTAAAAATACATAATTCATTGTTGCACTCCATGCAAATTGTACCTTAAGAGGTGTAGCTTGCAGTACTACATGAGTATACTGCTCAAGCCTTCTCAACACGGCGGAAAAATTATAATTTTAGTTCTGTAATTTATGGGAGGTGGTATTTTTTATTTTGTATGAATTGATTTTTTATAATTTAGTCGTGTAACTTTATAATTTTGATAATTTTGATCCTTTTTCGACTAATTTGACCAGAAAACTGTAAATCGATTTGTGCAGGACCAAAAATGCAAACTCCCATAAATTACAGGACCGAAAATGCCAACGTTCCTAAGTTGCATGACTAAAATTGTAATTTAATTGGGTCATGTGTAAGTAAACATGCAATTTTTTAAGTGATCTGACTGAAAAAGAATGAAAATTACCAATATTGTTAAATTATAAATTAAATTACAAAAATCAATTTATATAGGATCAAGTCATAAATTATAGGATTAAAATTGTATTTTCTTTCCACTCATGGCTTCATGTGTAACACTACATAGTGATGATAGTTTGTTTGTCAAAAACTATGTATGAAACTTCAGACAACAGCATAATTTTTCTTTTTTTTTATTTTTTCCCTTTTTTTTTTTTTTGTGTTTGTTTGTGTTTCTCTTTTAACAGTGAAAATGATACTTGGCCCCGTTGAAAGTGCAGATTGGATAACAAAAAAGTGTATTGAACTTTTCAAGACCACCCTTTGTCGTTGGCCTGCACGAAAAAATCAATTTATTGAACAAAATTAATTTCACGCGTAGTAGCGAAATTAGAAAAACCCTCCAATTAATTGCATTTTTCGTCCTCTGCTATATATATTTGACATTTTAATCTTTTATATTGCTAGAGTTGCAAAATTCATTATAAAAAATAGCACCATAGTTACGAAAAAATTTATGCTAAAATAAACTTTGAGTTAATAATAAGTAAAATTCAAGCTAAATTCATTGTTAATCTACATTATTTAATAAAAAAAATTTATTTGCTAATGAATTTAACAACGATTTATTAAAATATATATTAAATAATAGAGATTAGTAACAAATTTAGCAAGAATTTTAGTTAGATGCTATTTTTTTTTTGTTTTGTAGCAATTGAGTTATTTAATTTAGTCGTATATATTTACAATTTTAAAAAATTTAGGACACATTTGCCTGAAATTTTAAAATCGGTCAGCGGTCTTCCATCTATACGTCCAGGGCAAATGAGATTTTCTAGCCCATTTGAAATATTTTCGGCCAAATATATTCTAAATTCGCAAAAAATTAAAAGAAACAGAAGTATTTACAATTTTAATAATATAAATGACTAAAATACAATTATATATAATTAGAGAAACAAAAGTGCAATTAAACCTAGATCAAAAAGTATGATCTCTTAGGAGACTGACTCGATCAAACTTAAACGAATCATATGTCAACTGTAAAATACTTGTCATGTGATTGGTGTGCAGTTTAGAAAAAGTGATCAATCATAAAGTAAGTATATCGCACTTACTCTGTCATTAGTTTGATTCCATCAAATTTGATCCGAACAATAATATTTTGATCTTTTAGTAAAAAATCGTATGTTAGAAACAAAAGGACGTAGAAAAGGGACAAATCGGTCGTCAAAATGGAAAACATCACAACTCCAAGACCAAACCTTAACAAAGCCAGCTAATCATGAGTTTGGATTTTGAGACAAACTTGTTGTCATGATGAGCATCAATCAATCTAACCTGCCCAACAACTGTCCAATTCAATACAATTGAACTACCTCTCCACTATTGCTTTGCTTTAGTTCTTCGGTGGTCCTTTCTCCCTTTTCAACCATATCAACAGCCCACCTATTAAATTTTAGAATTAATTATACTTATACCCCTCTTAAAATGTAATATTATATTTTTTTAATTTTTTTTTTAAATTACAGTTACAATCTTTTCAAAAATTCACTATTTACACTTAACCCCTATATATTAGAATTTGGATAAAAAATGTTAATATGAGCAAAAAGAATTATGTAAAATTTCCATGTAATAATCCTGTACTTATAAAGAAAAAAATGTAACGATGTTAACTCCCTCCCTCTCTCTCTTTCTCTCTCTCTCTCTCTCTCTCTCTCTCTCTCCCTATATATATTACATTTATTTCTTTATACGTATAAAGATATAATTGAGAATGTTAAATGACGGGCAAAATTAAAATTTTATGTAAATTTTGTTCAACATCAGTATATTTCATCCAAATAAAAAAAAAAAGAAGGGGATCAGATGTAAACGTAGAACTTTTTGAGGGGGCGTAAGTACAATTTCATAAAAAGGTTTGGAAGAAAATGTAATTCATATTTTTAGAGGGGGTATAAGTGTAATTAATCCTAAATTTTAAGTCACACTCATAGCTGCAAATATGAACCACGTACACTTGTCTTTATATATCCAGCCCAATTGAGTACTCATTTTGCATCCCAAAGTGGCTTTAGTTTGTGTTGTCTTCACTAAAAGGATTAAGACTTCTCTTGCAACCCCTCCTATGGCTACCTTATCAAGTACTGCTAGTTTTTGTAACATTCTCTTGTCCTTCTTTTCAGTAACGATCCTTATAGGTTTACGTGCCGAAGCAAGAGCATTTTTCGTGTTCGGAGACTCCCTTGTCGACAGTGGCAACAACAACTACTTGGCTACTACAGCTCGCGCGGACTCACCACCGTATGGCATTGACTACCCGACTCATAGGCCGACCGGACGTTTCTCTAATGGCCTTAACATTCCTGATATTATCAGTTAAGTTTTAAAGTTTTGCCATTTTCGTATTATAGCTACATTTTCGAGCAATCTGATTGAACGTGTGAAGTCCAGTTGGACATCATGCCTGCATGCATATAGTAGGAAAATAATCCTACTTTCAATTTTAGTGTGATTCCAAAATGAGCTACTTATTTGTTCTCTAAGTGTTTGATAGTGCAAAAGAATTTGAGGTGATCAAGTATTGATCTATTGTACTTTAACATTTTTATTCTTGAAATAAGGACACGTGCATCAACTTTTGAATGATCTTTATCTATGTTTTCAGAACCAGATTGGTGATCGAACCAGTAACGTTATTGAGTTATTGAAAAAATTATTGACTTAGACATGATTATATATATATGTATGATATATCAATACATTAAGCGAAAAACAATTAAATAAAAGTAGTCAAATATACTGTAATTCTATAAAATTATTATACCTTGTACCTTCTGGAATTGAGATTCGAGAAAAACTAGAAGGTTTGGAAGAATTTGAGTTGAGTTGAGGATACGAGGGCTGAAGCAAATCCAAATTGCTGAGTGAGTATAGAAAGTAAACAGTATTTCAACTTAATATTATATATATATAAGTCAAACCTAATTTTGACCGATGACGAGACAAACTGGTTTTTATTTGATTTTGATCGGTCCACATTGATTCTTATGCCAGCAATTCTATACCCATAAACCGTCCCGAATACATGGTTGATTCTCTGTCGAACCTGCCTACGGTTCTGAAAATATTGATCTTGACCTATTAACGTAGATCAAGTTCACAAAACATTGATTTATAAAAATTTCATATAAACTAGGTACTAACGTTGTCTAAATAGAGTCGTCTGTGTTTAAGTAGAGAGAAACATTGCATGTCCCGAACATTCATTCATATATTAAAATCCTCAAAATTTTATAATGTAGAAACCAATCAAGTGTAAAAAAAGCTTGAGAAAGAGGAGTCCATCTAATTCAAATGGTTGATCTATTTTGTATAGGTGAGAGCATTGGTCAGAGCGAATCACCCTTGCCATACTTGAGTCCGGAACTCACCGGGCCGAAGCTCTTGGTCGGCGCCAACTTTGCTTCTGCCGGCGTTGGAATTCTCAGCGACACTGGAGCTCAATTTGTATGTCTATATATAAACCCCACACCTCTTCTTCCTAGATATTCAATTTCCTTGTAGATAAATTAATATGGATTGACTGTTCAAAATTCATCATCTTTTCACAGGTTAGATCTAAATTATCCTATGTATTTTAAATATATTTTTGTTCTTGTAATTTTGACACTTTTATATTTTTATTTTTTATTATAACTTTTTTGATATTTCGTAATTTTCGGGTTTTTCAAAAATCGCCGGAATAATCATGTGCGTCTCACGTGGTTCGTTTAAATTGTTAGAAGGGGCTAAAAGAAATTGAATGTATTAGCAACAAAATCTATTTAAGTAAAACAAGAAAATAGCAACACATACCCTTGATATCTTTATCTAATATTTCAAAAATTTATTTCTAATGTCAAAACTTATAAACTTTGAAATATTATCTATAGGGTTAGTTACACTTTTCTCCTTTAAGGTTTTGCGTAATTACACATAAAACTCTTATAATTTGAAAAATTACATTTAATACCTTTGGGATTTGCTTCCGTCGAATAAACGGCCGCTTCTTATAATTAGTCAAAATTCACTTAATTTGTTGATATTAACAAATTAATTGAATGAAGATCGATATTTACCTTCGATTGACTTGCTACTAACTTATTGTACGTCAAACAAATCATTGTAACTAAACTACCCTTATAACGTAGGAGATATACCTCCTCATACGAATTGACGCGTGAATATGTATAAGGATAATTTGATCATTAAAAAAAATTATTTGACTTACAATGAATAAGTAATAAGTCAATTGGGGATAAATATAAATCTTTATCCGATTTTTTTGTTCATAGCATCAAATTCGATAAATTTTAATAAAGGGTGTACTTATTTATTAACCAAAAACAGACCTTAGTGGTATTACATGTAATTTTTCAAAACACGAAAAAAATCTATGTACAATTACACCAAATTTCAGGAAAAGAGAGTACCGGCTATCCCTTATCCATATGATGTATTAAACTTATAAAATGAGCTTAAATGACCAAACCAACACCCTCATTAATAAATGTATCTAAAGAATCCATAAATTGCTATTGATGATCTTAGGGAAATGCTGCATACTAATTGATTGATGGCATGCAGGTGAACATAATAAGAATATCACAGCAATTGTCATACTTCCAACAATACCAACGAAGAGTGAGTGCGTTGATCGGCGCAGAAGAGGCGCAGAGACTGGTGAACGAAGCATTGGTCCTCATCACTTTGGGGGGCAATGACTTCGTTAACAACTACTATTTGGTGCCCTTCTCCGCAAGGTCTCGACAGTTCACTCTTCCCGACTACGTTCGCTATCTCATCTCTGAATACCGCAAGATTTTATCGGTAATCTCCCCCTCCCATGCTCTCTCCATTCATTCTTTTATTTTCCAAAATCAACATATGTCCACATTTTTCTACCATTTAAATCCTCTAAGTATAAGGGCGACAATTTTTGTGCCGTAAGACTTTATTTTAGTAATTTCGTCATGCAATTTTAAAATTTCTGTAATTGAAAAAGTGGATATGGTTAGCTTAATTGAGTGTACTTTTCAGGTCATTTTAGTAAATTCTGGATGTTTTTAGTTCTCGAAATGTGCAAAAAATTTTAAATTACAGGACAAAGTTGTCAAAACGGATTAGTACATGATTAAAATTGTTACCTCCCGTACTTACAGGGCTAAAACTATAATTTTTCAAAATTGTGCATGAAGTTATTAATAAAGAAAACTAGTTACGCATATATAGTGGTAACTAGTGACAACAAATAATTGTTGAGTTCGTTCAACAAGTAATTGTTGTTACTAAATTGTGGCGACAATTAAAGATGTGTCGGTAATTCTTTATAGTGATAATTTTATACGCAATTCTTCTGACTAATAATTATATAGTGTCAAAATAAAAATTGTTGTCACTTAAATAATCTTTAGTAACTTCAGAGTTGTCAATATTTGTCGGTAATATTATCTATTTGGGAAAAATACAATGTACCCCATTATGATATTTGAAATGAGCAAAAACCTCTCTAGAAAAAAGAATTAGCAAATTTCTTAACCACGCAACGTAATTTACTCAATTCTTTTTCTACAGAATCTTTTTTACTCATTTCATGTATTGGGGTGCATTTAACCCCTATATATCTTGATGCAGTGAAATGCAATTAACCTTATATGTTGTGGATGCAGAGACTTTATGAGCTGGGAGCTAGAAGAGTGCTGGTGACAGGCACAGGGCCACTAGGCTGTGTGCCTGCAGAACTAGCAATGAGAAGCAGAAACGGCGAATGCGCGCCTGAGCTCCAACAAGCTGCAGCCCTTTTCAACCCGCAGCTCACTGAGATGCTGCTAAGCCTCAACTCTCAACTAGGCAGCGACGTCTTCATTGCTGCTAACACACAACTAATGAACAGTGATTTCATCCGCGATCCTCAAGCCTTCGGTATATATATACATACATGCCCTTTCCACCATCCGATCCATCATTTTAGTATGCTCGTCTAAAACTTGTGTGTCTTTTCAGGGTTTATTACGTCGAAGGTGGCGTGTTGTGGGCAAGGCCTTTACAATGGACTAGGCCTCTGCACGCAGCTATCCAACTTGTGCCCCAACCGAGATGTATACGCATTTTGGGATCCATTCCATCCGTCCGAGAGGGCTAACAGGTTCATCGTGAGGCAGATCATGACAGGCTCTTCCGCGTATATGACTCCCATGAATCTCAGCACCATTATAGCCCTCGATTCCCGGATATAACGTGCCATTAGTCTCGTAATTCAAGCTTTTCGAGACCTACGTACCGCCATGAATTCCTAGTCACAACCTCCATCTACATGCGAGCTTCATTTCTGTGCGAGCAGTTCTACTTTTTTGGAATTATTTCTCTTTCAGATGCTAATAAATTAGGCCGCCGTCTTTCTTCAGATAAAGTTTCTGAAGCTGATTTTTTCATCCTGGAAGTATAAATGGTTAAATGTTCCTGTTCTAGCTACTTTAAGTGTAATAAGATCTGTGATTATGGTGATTGATTGAGCAGTTTTCGTGCATGGGAACTGTTTAAATACACAAGTTCGAAAGCATGTATTAATGTTTTTATAGATCGGGGATCATGACTTTTGAGGGACTGCAATATAAAAAGCGAGTGCTAGCTCTTGTGGTTTTCAGGGTAAATTATATTTTTTGTCCCATAAGTGACATGTTTCTAATTTTAGTCCCACACTCAGGTCAATTCGCACATTTAGTTTCATTTTTTTCAATTTGAGGACCAAATAGGGAATTCCGTCCAAAACTTAACCCCACAAAATCACGAAGAATACTTCAATATTAAAGACAATACGTTTTAAGTCCTTCCCATACTACCCAATTTGGTATGAAATTTTTTATAAGGATAGAGCTACAGGTCAACATGCCGAAGATATTGAAAATGCTTCTAATAATGTAAGTAAAGAACATGTTCCTGTTTTGCCTGAGTACTATATGCTTAGCCCAGATCCTAGTATATATGCTGATGACACTGAGTTCCTAAATTCGTTTACAAATGCACCCTCGTTATTTGAAAATTCACAAATACCCCATGATGTTTGATGAATAATGTAATCTTTGGATGGAGGTATGAAATTGTCAACTTTGCCCTTACAATATTTTTTATTTTAACTTTTAAAATTAAAAACTTACAAAAAAAATCAAACAGGGTGGATAAAAAAATTTTAGAAATTATAAAAAAATTATATATTCAATCCATAAAAAATTAAAAAAATAAATAGAATTATATTTTTTAATCCACAAAGTATTTTGGTCAGTTCACCACAAAAAATGGATGAAAATCTAACAGATTGAGCTAATTGTTAGACGGTCGTTAAAATTAAAGGATATTGGTAATTTTTGAAACAATAAGGGAATAATTGTAATTATATCAAACTTTATCAGAAGTTGCTGTAATTTACTCTTTTTACTAACAGAAAAGGATAAATTCCTTATTTAATAAACATAAAAGAGTAAATTTCTATTTTCAATTATTACATGAGATAAATTGCTATTCACCCCTTTTAAGTATAATCCAATGAACATATTCGATTGCGCTTATCTAATCATGTAATAATAAAAGCATAACAAAATAAGGACCATAAAAATCATAAAATAATTAAATATTGAAAAATAATATAAAATAAAAAATTTAAAACTTATTTCCAACAAAATCACAATTTTCCCTAAACCCTGTTTCAAGGGTCAATCAAATTCTTGTTGAACTCAAGTCTGCTCTGCCCGTCTTAAATCTTTCAGCTTCGCGTACCCTTTTCAATAGATTGATCCATTCGCACACTTCCAGTTGCTATGTTCGTGCTTTTGATTATTGTTGCAGTACCCACCGAAACATTTTCGGACCAAATCCTCAATTTGTTTCACTTACTTTTGTGATTTTTTCAGTTGTTGTTATCATTTTGAAGCAGAGAAGAATGTTTCTAAGAACGGTGTGGAATGTAACGATTGACATGAATTCGAGGCTCTTCCCTGTAGTGAAAAGGTCATTATCAGTTTCAGGAAGAGAGAGTGTAAGAGATTTGGCTTCAAAAGATGGGGAACTCAGAGTCTTTCTCGTTGCTGGGGAGGTTTCAGGTGACATTATCGCGTCTCGTTTCATGAACTCTTTGAAAAGGCTGTCTCCAATTCCTGTCCGTTTTGCGGGTGTGGGAGGGTAAGAATGATTTTTCTAGTATTTTGCTTAGCTATTTCAAGTTATTGGTTACACTGGATTCTTTCCGTATTCTACGAATTTATTCTGCTAATTCATTAGCTTTCGGGTGATCAATTTGTTATTTTCTGAACTGTTTTTAGCTTCCTACATCACGACTGACTAATGCACAATTTTCTTCATCCTTTCTCTTTGCTTTTTGATAACATTTAGGAGGTAAAAGTTTATTGTTTCTGAGGATGAGTGAGTCCTTTAGTTCCATCTCTTGTGTCTTCATTAAGTATCTCTAATTCACTCATAAAAACAACAAAAATAGAAAAGAAAAAAGATTAATGGGGCAAAGATAATGGGGTTAATTGTTTCATATCAGAAGAAAAACTGGAGACGAAATATTTATGTTAGAGATACTTAAATAAAGTTCGTGGGTTTGAATCACAGGAAATGCCCCCCTGGTGATGTCTATGCGGCACTCTTATAGTGGCATGAGCCTCATGCACTGATACTGATCTGGTTGAGCTCTAATTTACAAAATATGAGCTCGTAAGAAACAAATGAATGCTTGATGAGTCCTATTTAATTTGGTTTGAGTCGTTTGACTAGATTCTGTATCTATCAATTGGGTGTGTTAATTCAGTTTTTAACTTGTAGCAGTTTTTCTAATAAATCATTTTTGTAATATCGTGTGGTGATGTTAAAATTTTGGTTGAACCTAGTTATCTGTTAGCTCATCAGTGATAGCCTAGCAGGAAGCTGTTAGACATTCTCGAAACTAGCTTTGGTAGCCAAAGCCTCTGATGTAGGACTGATATAACCTTTAATTCTATGCCTCAACTACACATACAAGAGCTACTGTACCACTTTACTTTCTCATTTCTCATTCACCATGAAGTACATAATCACGACTCTTCTCATGAGGGACCGTTTGTTGGATTAAGAAAAATCATAAGTATATTATTGATCTAATGAATAAGAACAAAAACTTAGTGCTATGCCAGTTCAAGGACACTCTGGCCATCATCAACTTATATCTCTTGCTGGATGATTGAAACTCTTGTCAAAAAGCTACGAGGTTGTTTCTGCTTCAAAGTGGTAGTAGTATTCATTTTAGAAATCTGCCAACACTGAGTGAGATTGTTGTATGCGTTGGTGAGCATTAAATTCTTCTGCAGAGGCTGAGCTTAGCTTTAGAGAGGTCCATATGTTCATGGTTCTCAAGTCAATGCATTTCACACAAGTACTTGAATGGAGAAAGAAAACTTTGTGTATTCTTATGCTTTTTTGTCTTTCGTTAGGTTGATGATGTCACGGCAAGGATTGAATTCTTTGTTTCCTATGGAAGATATTGCAGTCATGGGCATCTGGGAGTTGTTGCCGCATCTTAGTATGTTCAAGGTAAGAAATTAGCAAAATGAATTTTAGTTAACTTTCAAAAATCAATGCAGCTTACTTCTTTGCATTTTGGTTGTGTTCCACTGTTTACATGGTATTACTATTATTTCATTATAATTTGGTCTGAACTGCAAACCTTCAGCTTAGATTGAAAGAGACAATTGAGTCAGCTCTTACTTTTCGGCCACATGTTGTGCTAACAGTGGACTCAAAAGGGTTTTCCTTTCGTTTTCTGAAGAAATTGCGAGGTAATTTTCTTTTAACTGCTCTGAGTTCTTAATAAACTTTTCCATTATCCTTATGCAAGGGGAAAAAAATGGTGTAGGAATATGGGAAATTTTTTGCAGCTAGATATGGTGAGGAAAGACTGGCTAGTCCTCAACATTTTCACTATGTAGCACCATCTTTCTGGGCATGGAGAGGAGGGGAAGCACGACTTAAAGGGCTTTCGGAGTTTGTGGATCATATGTTCTGTATTCTCCCATTTGAGGCAGAAGTCTGTAGATCAAATGGATTAGCTGCAACATTTGTGGGCCATCCAACATTAGAAGATGCACTAGAGCTTAAGGTGAACTGTTGTGTATACTTTTAGCCATTTATAGGTTGCTTCTGGTGAAGAACTCACCACTGCCCTATAAAATCTGAAAGAACTGCACTTCACTCTGCTGTTTACTATTTGGTAAATGTTTGCAACTTATCTTGGTTCAGTTTGTTATTCTTGACTAATTGTTTTGCAGATTAACAAATGCATAGTGAACGAGTGGAAAGTTCAAGGTGATGGAGAGAAATTTAGGAAGAATTATGGGATATCTTCAGGTAGGATGACGTATATTCATCTCTGGAAGAAGGGTTGCTTCATTTTTGTTTTGAACTTCCTTGTAGTAGGTATTTGAAATATTATCCTTATTTGCTGCAGCATATCTCATTCTGATCTATCATTGTTGTTAAGTCCCCTATGAACTGGGAACACAGTGGTCAACTCTGAAATAATACAAGATATACATGCTGGAGTGATACAAGAGACAATAGTCTTATTGATAAAATCTATATACTAGTCTATCCAATCGCAACAAGTCTAAACATTTCTGATTTTTGTATAAATCTTCATCCTTTTTTGTTGGGCCAGAAAAGGTATTACTTCTCAAACTAGTTGCAATCTGGAACCCTAGAATGGTTTAGACCGCATTTAATCCTGTATTAACCGTGTATTGATTTTTGCATATTAAGAATCGACAATCATTTCTTTGCTTCCTGGAAGCCGGTTGCAAGAGGTCACACGAATGCTTTCCATATTTTCACGCACTATGGAGCTACTAAAAAATGCCTTCTCGGAGTTGACAGCAGTTATCCATGTGGCACCTAATACGCATGTGGAAGAGTATATCAGCAAGGCTGTTCATGAATGGCCTGTATCTGTTGTATTGGTTCCAGGAGGGTCACCATGCATGAGATACAATTCGTTCAGTGTAAGGCTTGCAGTATCATTCCATATTGTTATGGATGAATAAACTTAGTTCATGTTAAAAAAATTTCGATGTAAATAAACAGTACATAGCAGGATAAAATATGAATTTTATAAGAATTAGAAGAATGAAGGAGCTCTGAACTGATTGCATTATGCTTCTCCCTGTTTAACAGATGGAAAAAAGCTCAATAGCAAGGGCTTTGGGTTTGGTTTCCACTGCAAGCCTCTGCCTGAAGTTGATTCCTCCTACCATTCTAGTTTGGACGTAACTTGTATATTATACATGGCTGAAAGTTAATATATGTGGGTGGCTTTGTTTTCTGGAACATACTTATGAACCAATAAGCAACGCAGAACGTCCAATGTGGCTAGTTTAATTAAGTTTGAATAGGTCTTTTGTATTGTTTGGTTTGTGCAGAATCTTTTAGTCAAAGTTGTTGCATGCTAAATGAATTTGCTTTTCAGCTCCCAATTAACAAGCTATCCTATCTGGTTCTATACAATGTTTTGAGCATGGATGATTCTTTCTAGGTGTTTGGACTGATAGTCTTAGGTAATCTCAATCTTTAAACTTAGTCTTACTGTTTGGATCGTGATGCAGGCAAGTAGACTAGCATTGTGTACATCTGGGACTGTGGCTGTGGAATTGCAGCTGGCACGGTTACCTTGTGTTGTTGCATATCGAGCCCATCTCCTCACTGAGTGGTTCATTCGATACAAAGCTAAAATACCTTACATCTCACTTCCTAATATCGTTCTGGATTCCCCTATAATTCCTGAAGCTCTTTTTGAAGCGTGCACGCCCTCACGATTGGCACCACTGCTCATGTAAGTCCCTTCCGTTTCCTCAATTACAGTGACTCATTTTCGTTCTTGTACCTGGCACACGACGGGTTATCTTTCAAGTAAAAGAAAAACAACACTGCCATCTGAAGCTTGATTTTTACTATCAAGCAAGATTATATCCTTATGTTTCTCTGGTTGTACATGTTAACTAAAGTGAATATTAGAAGTTTTTCGAGTAAATCACGCTAATACTTCAAACAGAAGTGATGCTCTAGAATTGTTATACTGCAGAGACTTGATGCACGATGAGAGCCTGCGTTGGAAACAAGTATCTGCAGCTGAAAAGTTTCTCAATTTACTTGATCCTCTGAAGAGAGTAAGTGGCAACCCAGCCCAGTCAAGACACAAACTTCTGGAATATACACCAAGCGTGATAGCAGCATCAGCAGTATGGAACTCTTGAAGGATTTGATAGTTGTACTCCTATTTTTTATTTCATGGGTTGATTTTTCCGATTCCTGACTGTTAGACAACGGGTTTTGTGAAAATGTTTCTCATCAGAATCAGAACAAAATAATCACTGTACCGGTAAATTCACTTTTTGTCCTCCAAGTATATCACTGATTCATATTTGGTCCTCATGGTACACATTTCATACCATGAATCCTTAACGTTTTAAAAATTAAATCAGCTTTGGTAGTCGCTGTTAGTGCACTGTTAAAAGTTAACGGATTAATTCATTTTGGTGCCAAGACAACAGTTTTCTTCTTTTCAGTCCAGAAGAATAAAAGAGTTGTGCATTTCTAATAGAAGAATCTAGTTGATGCTCTGTGTATGCATAGAATTTTGGCAATGATGTTAGAACAGAATGTTGTTTCGTTTCTTGAGGTTGCAGATTGTTGAAACTTGGAAGTACCAGATAGAGAGAAGGGTAGGTCATTATCCTTTTCGCCAAATCGGATAAGCATTTGTTCGCCAAGGTACCTTAAAGATAGTCATTAAATTAGTTTCAGTTAGTTTTGGTATTTCAAGTTCCTCTGTTATCTATTGGATGTGCAATCTCTTCGTTAGTTTCAACGGTCAACTAACATAGAGGATTAACTTCAATCATTATAAGAAAAAAGTGAGGGCCAAAATTGATAAGATGGGAATATAGGGTACTAAAATTGATTTAGTGAATAACATAGAAAATCAAAATTAAAATATCTCTATCTTTGTGCCTAAAAATACTTTCTATATGCTTGCTGAGGCAACCATCCTTTTAAAGGGACTGATAAATTACTTCTATCTGTGAAGACATTTTTTTAATTTTGTTGTTCTATTCTCATGGAGCACTGCCATGGTTGCATTTGTTGTAGCACCCCCTACAACATTATATTTTATTATCACCAATTATTATATACCCTTTTTGATTATCACCCATCTTATAAGAAGCTTTCATCTAAAATAAATAAGGCAAATTTACTTGTCAATAATATATATACATGTATATATATATTTATCATAAATTATAATACATGTCGTCAAAAGTTTATATTTATTATTCCACTAGTGTACTCATGTATACAATCTAAATAGAAAAATAGCAGATTTCTAACTATTACAAAGCTTAAAATGCAAACTAGTAAAATACTAGTGTATCTTATAGTAATATAACTAAAACTTCCAGCATTATATGTCACTACTGACCCACCTAATAAGATAGCTGCATGATTTAAAATTCAAATGACTAGTCATTGTGATCTATCTCCTGAAAAATATATGGCAATGAATTAGCTGGCTAATTAATACCACAATCATTTATCAATCTATATTACGATATACCATAAATCGTTGTTTATATTATTAGGACCCTACTTACCCTAATGAGCACATCAGTCAATGATTTTGTCACTTATTATTTTCTCAATCAATGTCATATCATATACAGCACAGGTTACCTATTGATTGTGATACCTCTACACCTTCCAGTGTGTAGCAATTTGAGAGCAAGACATCACAATAAATATGACATCCCCACACCATGTCAGTGTGTAGCTACTAGCACTCAATATTCCCTCTACCCCAAATACCTCTGTATCCAATGTGCCATGGTCCTAGCTTTATATTCATTTTTCTCATATTACATCTATTAGAAAATGTGACCAGAAAGTCTTGGTCTTTATGTAATTTGTTTTTGATAATTTCAATGTAGTATATTATTTATGAATAAAATAAGTATACATTATTTGGCAATTGTATTTGTGGTGCTTACTAATTATGTTTATACATTTAAAATCATAACAAATCCCACAAATCACAAAACAACCCATGTCATTGGGTTGGAGATTAGATGACAGCTATAAAACCAACTTATGAGGATTAGGTTTGAAACGTTCTAAGTCGAGAACTACGAAAGTAGGCATCAAGAGTCCTAATAAGACTCACTAAATATTGCACTCATTGGATGAGTTTCATGTTTTATCGGCAACAGACGTTAAATGTCTGTACAAATTTAGTGGGTAGTTGACAAGGTTGTCAAGCCAAATGAACCGACTCGCGGGAAGTTGTCATATGAAAGCCTTGGAGGCTTGGTCAGTATCGTTGGTACTTTTCGGCTCCGATAGTATAGGATTAGTCCTCCAACTTGATAAAGTATGGCAGTTACATATGATGGTTGTATCTTGAACCTGGAAAAAAATGATCCTGTCTAGAATTTGGTATAAGCTTTATCCAGTACAACGGAATGTGTAGTGGTGAGTTTCAAGACAGGATATGTCACTTGCCAGTATATGACAGTTAAGTATCCTATGCACTTTGAGATGGTTTAAACTCTTAGAGTCGGTGGCCACAATGATTGGTCGAGTAGGAAATGATTTCCTATGCCAATCAATAAATACATATCTAGTTACTCAAACCAACGCCCAATTCCATACTCCAAACCAAGATCGGGTACGAATGATAGAAGGACCGTACCAATATAATACTGGAAAATTTAAATGTTCACGCCAACATTCACCTAGTCTCTAGTGTCATAGACGTTGACGACCACCTATGATTACGGGCATTTTCCATTAATGGTTAATCGAGAATAATTAATTAAATTTAATTTAATTAATTAACTATGTTGGACACAAACCCAAGTCTCGTTGAAGGTGAACCTAAAAAGTCACACACAAATCACCATAAATTAATTTAGAATTGATTCAAGAAGAAATGAATTAATTTAATTAAATGAGAATATAATGATTGGATCATTATTGAAAACTCATTTGATGGATGACCCAGGAATAATTAATCTGGTTACTAAATTAATTGGATTAAATGAACTATTGGACTTAATTTGATTAAAATTAATAATATTTAATTTAATGCTCAATGGACTTTGATTGAACTTGATTTAGTTTGAGTAAATCAAACCCGATCCACAACTTGAAGTCCAAGCATGTGTTCATCCCACTGCTTTTTATCATCTGTGAATTATCCTCATGGAGAATCTGTTGTGTTTCGAAGTATACTTCCATCATTAGGAGCCACAATAACTCCATCAGCCTCCTCCTCAGTTAAACACAAAGTAGATTTGAAATTCAACATCATCCAAACCAAAAGCAGCAAATAATAACACCAACCAAAATGTATATGAATTATGTAGAGAAAGATTGATATCTTTTTAATTATAACACTTTAATACGTACATTGTAAAATTTGCACATAGGTTTTAAAGATATTATATTTAAATTTTATCCTTATTTTACTCAAAAGAAAAAAAATATATATGACTTATTGAGAGAAAGATTGGAATACCTGAAGAGATGGATATAATTTACTTTCAAAACTTGTTACTTCATATTCTTAGATCCATATTGTCCAGAAAACAACACACAACACAATTTGTTAACAAAATTTAGACTCAAAATTTAAAATTCAGTAGGTGGAAAACATTTAATTATTGTTATTTTTTTTTATATATGACTTAAGTCACTCATGTAATAAAGAGATGTGTAGTAATTAAATTTTTAATTGCAAAGTATCAAATAACAATGCAATTTGTGAACACAACAGTGAGTTAAGAAACAAAATATGAATAATGCAATTAGAGTGGGAGTCCGGTACTAGATTTTATCTGGTAGTATGTTTTAGTATTCAATATAAACTCGATAATATTCACATTAAAAGTCAGCTATCCGAACTCGGATACTTTGTTTTTTGTAATTTAATTATGAAGAAAGTAGGGACGATAAAAAAGATTTAAAAGCATCTTTTTTCTTATAACTTTATACTTATAAATTATAATTCATATGCATCATATGACTTTATCTGTTGAAAACATTATTCAAAAATTTAGTACCAAATTATGATATCAACTTATTAATGTCCACATCACAATATTAATTTGATTATCCAAATCAGAATACTACTGTACTTGTAACAATAAATTAATTCTCTCTTTTTTATGTTTAATTTATACTTTTTCATTATTTTTAAAATAAAATCATGCACTCAATTAACACAATCAAGTATTTTTCTATACTGGATAACCGACCAAATTTATATGAAACCGGGTTAGAATAACCCGAAACTAAAAAATATCCAACCCAATCTACTCAAATCCAACCCAATCTACTCAAATCCAATCATATCAAGTCAGGACCCGATCCGAACCCACCCCTGAATACAATGCATGTCCCTTGAGGTAACTTATGTTACTGGTAGTTACCCAGTTAAAGGTTCTGTGTAGCATTAAGATGTTGAATATCATAATGCTACGACTTTGGCCAACATGAGATTCAAAATAATAATTCTATAATATATTTTACGATATATATATTTTAAAAACAAAAAAGACGACCTTTACTACTAAAAAATTAAAATAATTATAACATATTTGATTACATAAATTTTAGAAACATAATCATAAATTTTTTGTATATATAAGATAAACGTTTAGCAACATTTCCCAAACTCTACTGTTAATCATTCATATTCTAAGTCACAATAATTAAAAACATTTTCATATTCATCAAATTATTTTTAACAATAATATTCATAAACTACATATTTTCTAAAAGAAGTAATTGTAAAAGCACGAATATTTTACTGATAATTTATACAAAAATTAAAAAAAATTCAATTTTTCAACCCTCCACCAGACCTACTATCGATCAAACTAAAAGAAATAGTCATGGGACACAAGCACAGATATCTTTTGTATAATTAAACTGAGCACTCAACGCTCTAATAATCTTAAGTTCGAATCACCAGATGATGTTCACTACCATATTACTAGTTCCTTTATATTTAAAAATAGATGGTAGAAAAAGAATAAATTTCATTGGCACCACTAAGGCCAGGTTCAAATATAACTTCCTATCCTTTGAAAAATTACAAATATACCCCTTGAAATTATTGTAATTACAAATACACCATATATGGAAAATGATGTCCATTACTCAAGATGAGGAGTATTTGTATATTTAGACCTAAAATTAAGGAGGGTTCAATGCAATCTACCCTAGAAAGAAAGAGGAAGAACAATAGAAAAAGATTTCAAGATACAAGCCATTACTCCTCTCACCAAGATGGTCAACACTTGGAATGAAAGTAGGCAATCAAACTAACCCATAATTATTTGTTTCAAAAAATCATGCAGCTTTGCCATATAACTCTGAATCTGTATATAGGATTTATGGAACTAAACAGAAGAAGCGCCACTCCACACTGAATGAGTGACTTACCAATGATAGCTCTATGTAAAGATCAAACATTGTACATTAGCTCCCATCAATATTCACCTAAGTATCACCAAATTCGAGGGGGAGAGGGGGGGCGAGAAAGGAAAAGTCAAAAACACAAGCTATACCCGCTATACATCCCCACCCAAAACCTTATGCATCTCTAATTACAATGAAAATCAAGATGGAAATGTTACCTATGAACCCTCAAGAAAGTATAGGTATAGAGGCAAAACCTCGTTGATTTAGAAATATGGACAGGCTGAAAAACGCTCCATGCCATGCGCTGTAAAACCACAAACGTACCAAACCGCTTTTGACACATACATCAACTCGGCCCTCAGATCAATTCTATTGCACTTTTTGCTACAAATTAACTGCTGGAGCTTGTTGGACATATGATGCATCAGTCTCTATGTACTAATTGTAGATTCTAACAGGCTTCTCAAATGTGTGCCGATTCTGCAACATCAAGGAATAACCAGTCAGTGAGAGAAGATAAATCAGAAGACTGGAGGAAAGAACGTAACCAAATATCAAACATGGGATCCCAAAACGCAATGGGATTTAAAATATTTCTTATGCTAGATACAGTTTAGTGCTCAACAGCAAATTCTAAATTCTACCAGGCAGACCATGCATAAACTATGATATGAAGATAGTTAGCTCTAGCTCCAGAAAGAAATGAATTAATAAGTTTATTACCCTCATGTTTTGGACTAGTTACAAAACCATCCCTCTGGCAAACATAAATAGATTTCTTGCAACCAAGGGTCAGTAGAAAATTCAAATACACTTTAAACCAAAAACCTAAAAAATGATGCAGAAAGTCCGAGACATGAAAAGACATAGTGAACATGGTCATCAGTTCAAAGCATACTAAATTCAAGTATAGTGAGCTTGACCCACACAGCTTAAAACTCGAACAACAATTATATTATAAAATATATAGTAACCACCAATCAGAGTTTCTCCAATTCGCAGACGGCTTAGATTTACTTAATATTTAATACAAATCTAACAAAGAAGTTAAAATAAAAGGTAATTTATCAATCATCATTTTTTGGAGGGGACACCAAAAGTACTCATCTTCATCCACGCCCTCTTCCCTAGAATTCACCTCATGAAATCTCTTCTAGGGCCACCTCATTCACCACTCCATGCTAATGCCTCAACAACTCCACTGCTTCTCCCACCCCTCTGTCAGCGGCATTTGGCACCATTCTTTCAACACCAACCTCTTAAGCCCCGACAACAAGCCACCCACTTCTTCCCACTACCATTTCTCCTGCAATAAAAACACATGCATACTCCCATCTCTTAGAACGCCAACCAAAAACTCCCCCATCTAACTGGATCATCTCCCCAACACCATCCACAACACATTTTGAGTATTGTCCTCACACTGGCCTAACAAGACACACTAAAGGCCCCAGCTAATATGTAAAGTAGCCCAGGGAATCTTGGATCTTTTGTCAGATTGAATCCAAAGATTAACAATGGTGGATCCTTAATAAAGAATCAGGTTTGGAACCTTATGAAAATAATCACTGCCTTTTTTGCCAGCTTGATCCCCAATTATAACGAGAATTTGAGTGGATTGTGAATTTGAGGTACATGATGAGGCCACAATAATATGCTTCACGAAATGATACAGCTATATTTCACAGTACTCTTAACAAAGCTCATATAGAGATATCTGCAGAGAAGGGAGTAATGAGTTTGATGTGGACGGGATGGCTAAGGGCAGTTTGTGCGCACAATGTATAACTCACAAACATTTAGCTAACACAAGATTGTCTTGATTTCATCCTAATGCTGACATCATCTTTTCAGTGACAACGGACGCATGGAAGGTAATTAGTCAAGCAATGTCAACAGCAAGGAAGGTATACCCATAATTTCAAAATATAGATTATGAGAATTGTGATATCAATAAACAAAGATGGTGTAACTAACCCTAGAAGTAAAGAGTTTCTATGATTAAAATCTCAATATGAGAGTTGGAATCAACTTCTTCCAGGGCCATGCTTACACAAGATGCCCGATGTACTAAAAGCTTTACCTAAGACCAGAAGCTGCTTGGGAGATGAAATAACTTAGAGCTTAACCTATAGAACTGGAGTAGTAACAAGAAAGAAGGGAAATAAGATCCTAGTTCTCAACCATGTATTACTATAGGAGTACCATAGTTACAGGTCCAAGTAAGATAGTTTCATACATGTACATATCTTACCTGGTTGGCTGCATACGATCGTTTTGGAGCATTGTCAGAGTGCTCTAGTCCAAGGTACTGCTCCCAAGCACCATAAACATCTCTTCTCTGGAACACAGGATTACAATCAGAAAGAGTAACATAATCAACTACATCAGGATAAATGCAATAAAGCAAGCATGCATGGGAAGAAAGAATGTCACTGTAAGAAATATCAGAACCTGAAAGCGACTGGATACAATGTCCGAATCTTGAAGATACTCGGGCCGACCCAAAGACAAAAATGCAAATTTCCACTAGAAGAGATTGAGAGGTTTCAGGAGTTGGAAATCAAGAAATTGTGTTAAAGAAGCACTGATTCTCCATTCTACTTTTATATATAAATAAGGCAACTCAAGAAAAGAATTCCACAAACCTTGGAGAACTCCTCATCTGGAACATGCAACTTTTTTTGTATTCGCTTTTTAACTTCAGTCAGAGTCTCGCCCTCGTGAATGACCAAGAAAAAGGGATCTCCAAAATTTTGCACCTGCTGCAGGGAGATGAATACAAAAAGCCACTTGAATGTCATTTGGATTAAAGGAAATGAACAGAACAGAAACCACATTCTCTTTTTGATTTGGAAGATTTTTTCCAGCATAAACTTACAACTTGATTCTGAGCAGTATCTTTCATAAAATGGTACACATGGATCAAGCGATCATGAGGCCCAAGGTTTTTCTCCTCTTCAGGAATCTGCAGTGAAGAGAAAACGGAAAATATTTTGGAAAAGAACAAATTAATTTCTCTCAGTCACACCTTCATCCAAAATTTGCTTTTCATGTTTATAATAATTCCCAAGTATATTTTCTTCTATACAGATATTGTAATTATAAAGAAACTCCTATCAGCATGAGGGAGACAAACTAAAGTACATCAGGAACAAAACACAGAATGGTTACAGGAGAGAGAGAGCTGTTCATGTTTACAATAGTTCCCAAGTACATTTGTTTCTATAAAGATATTGTAATTAGAAAGAAACTCCCATCAGCGATAAAAAGACAAATTAAAGTACATCAGGAGCAAAAACAGAGAAAGCTCACAGGAGAGAGAGTGACAATAAAGATAAGGTAGAAAGAGATGTTTGGAGGAATGGGAGAGGAGAAACAAAGTTAACCATTAATTGATAGGTATTCTTCTTTAAGCTGCCGTGCTTATATAGCAAGATTATTTTATGCCGCAATTATCCCTCCCTTACTTTATTAAACATCATTGAGTCTTTTAGCGAGGACAATGTACCCTAACTCCACCACTGGGTTGGTGAGACAGTTCCATAATCACTAGGTCTAATACCCTACGAGGGCATTTACCCTATGCTATGTCAGCCAATACAAGAGATAATATTTGAATTATGTAAAAATTAAATCAGTTACTCTAAATTCAAGTGTGAAAGAAGCAGCATCATTGATCTTTACTATTATAGGAAAATCAATATTTATACAGAAAATCAAAATTCCAGTCCATCATATATAAAATTCAGCAGCAGTGTAACCTACTGCCACATTCATGGATTGAGTACAAGATCAAAAATGAAAGATTAGGAATAAAAAGAAAAACATACTACAATGTGATAGTCAACTTACCTCCTCTGCACGCAATGTCCAGTATTGATCATTTATGTTCTCAATCTTTTCTTGCTGCGGGAAAATCTGCAGACAAGGGGGAAAATGATATTTTTTGAAGAAACCCACTAAACAAAAACTGTATTAACACCACCTTAATTTCATCAAAGGATGTGCAATTGCACAGAAGCTGAAGAATCTAACTTCGTTGATGAATGTGGTAAGAAAGTACAGCAATGAGATACGAGGTCTTTCTACCCCAAAGTCTCATCCTCTGTTATGGGTGTTTGGATGACTGATAAATTAGGCTAAGAACAATACATAAATCCTCACTGACACTTGTTATTCATACGAGCTAAATATTTTCACATTCCACATTGTCAACTTTCCTTCTCTCCAATCACAAGATTGGAAAATGATCTGAATTTCCTTATATATCCTAGTCGAGCCACTGGTATTTCTTCTGTACAGACCGAAAGAGGCCGCATATTGGTAACTCATAGAAGCAAAAGGCTAAATTCTTCTCTGTTGGTTAACAGCATTAGCTCTCGAAGAAAGCAATCTTGTTTAAAGGGTTGCCAAAGAAGTTCCAGTGAGGCTTGAAATGAGCCAACACAGGCCAGCTTTTGTGGAGTATGGAACTCTACCCTATGATTAGCTGAATCTATCCATGGGCTTCTCCCACACTAATCTCACTATTGTTATTCTTAAGAAACAAAAAAGATCTTGCTAACCAATAGCTAAAGTTCATTACAGTAGTTGATTTGTTTGCACCAACAAAAGTCAAGAAATAAAGGGGAAAAGAGAGATTGGAATG